>NW_026640709.1:4517500-4647500 GCF_028554395.1 Pezoporus wallicus
TGCAGCTAATTTTAGATGGAAGATTTGCAGTGTCTGTTGTTTTTCCTGTTCATTTTAGATGGGTAAATTGTGAAAACGTTGAGGAATCTGACCTGGTTTTTTTTCCTTCCTTTTTTGTCTAGGTTTGCAAGGCATGCCAGGGGACTACATATCTCAGGGTGGTCCTATGGGTATGAGTATGGCACAGCCAAGTTACACTCCTCCCCAGATGACCCCACACCCTACTCAATTAAGACATGGACCCCCAATCCATTCATATTTGCCAAGTCACCCCCATCACCCAGCCATGATGATGCACGGAGGACCCCCTACCCACCCTGGAATGACCATGTCAGCACAGAGCCCCACAATGTTAAATTCTGTAGACCCCAGTGTTGGTGGACAGGTTATGGACATTCATGCCCAATAGTATAAGGAAACTCAAGGGAAAAACAAAACAAAACAAAAGAAAAAAAAAACAAAAACAAACTATTTTAAGACTTTTGAACTTTGACCAGATGTTGACACTTAATATGAAATTCCAGACAGCTGTGATTATTTTTTACTTTTTGTCATTTTTCATCAACAACAGAGGACCAACGAAACAAGAACACAAATGTGAAATCATGGGCTCACTGAAATGAAAGTGTCCATGTACACAGATCCTCTGGAAAAAAAAAAAGACTCCAAGAGTTATAACTACTGTAGTATAAACATAGGAACTAAGTTAACTTGTACATTTCTGTTGATCACTCCGTTACGTTGCCTCAAATAGTTTTAGAAGAAAAAAAAATCCTTGTTTTCCACACTATGTGTGTTGTTCCCAAAAGAATGACTGTTTTGGTTCAGCAGTGAAGTCACTATCCATGAAAGACCTGTTTCGGCCAGTGAGAAGAGAACTACCCTGGAGATGAAGACGAAAAGTCTTGCTGGGTCTCTCATCACTCAGAAGACTGTTCCAAGAAGACCTTGCCATTCCCTCGTTTTGTTCCTTCATAAAATGTGTCCTTTAGTTTCAAACAGATCTTTATAGTTTGTGCTTCATTAAGTCTCTCCCCATTCCTCCCCAGTCTATTTTTTTTTCTTTTTTGGACTCTTCTTCAAAGAGCTTGCAGGTGAAGATTTAAGAGACACAACAGACAGAGCAGGAGCTTCTTCCAGTAGTTCTGAGCCTTGGCTTTGGACAAAACTAAACTAAAAGTTGGGCAGCTTTCCTCAATGAAAGAAGTTACTAAAGGTCTTTGCACCAAACCTAGGACTTTATCACAAACTCAAAGCTTGGGGAAAAAAAGCAAGAATACTGTAACAAACTTCGTACAGAGTTCGGTCTATTAATTGTTTCATGTTAGATATTCTATGTGTTTACCTCAATTGAAAAAAAAAAAAAAGAATGTTTTTGCTAGTATCAGATCTGCTGTGGAATTGGTATTGTATGTCCATGAATTCTTCCTTTCTCAGCACGTGTTCCTCACTAGAAGAAAATGCTGTTACCTTTAAGCTTTGTCAAAATTTACATTAAAATACTTGTATGAGGACTGTGACGTTATGTTTTAAAAAGAAAAAAAAAGGTGTTAAGTCACAAAATGCGGTAATAAATATTTCATTTTTGATTTTTTGTTAAGCTTTTGTGTTTTTAATCATGCTTAGGAGAGACCGAAGTTATTGGAAGAGATGTCTCAAACAAATTTCTTATCAGCACGGAGAAGAAAGGTTGGAAAAATCAGAAACAAGCTTGTCATCAGAACTCACAGAATAATTGAATGAAAGAACGTCTGAGGTTATCTATTTCTGCTGATTATTGATATTTATGCCAGACTAAACAAAATTTACAATATTCTCTCGCCAGCTTGTGTTTCAAAGAGATCTCTAATATCTGTACTACCTGCTAATAACATAAAGGCTGACTGAGTTGTGAAGGCCCAGATAGCAGACCAGTAGGCCAGTGGGTGTTAAGTGTATGCGTACGTGCCCCCTTAACCACTGCAGAGCATATCCCCAGCTGTTTAGCTCAGAGGTGAAGAATGGCTGCAATGCAAGAGTAGGTTCAAAAGTTTTAGGAGGAGAAAAGCAGCTTTGAGTTTTATGAGAGCTTTACCTGTGTGAGAATTGTGTAATCTAGCCTTTGAGATGGCTGTATTGCTTTTTTTCTCTTCACTTGTTTTCAGAAGGAGAAAAATAGAGAGAAAAAAAAAAAAGGAGCACCAACTAATAAGGGAAAATGTTAATTTGATATTTTATATATAAATGGCTCTTGAAGATTCATCATGAGAGTTTGATTTTACTTAAGCAAAAGCTTATGGCATTTTGAAGCAACTAAAGGGTGTTTGTGCTAGGAAGACATCTGCATGGCTAGAAATAGCCACTTTTTGCTGCCCTCAGTGGCACTGCTCTGTCAGGGGAGCAGGATGGGGCCCAGAGAGCTGAGAAAGCTGTAGCTTTATCTCTGGGAGGAGAGGAGGGGAACAGGGCTCCTAATTGCTTTAACTTTCTAGGAAACACACGTTACTGACTTCACCATCCCTCAATGTGTAACCCTTCTCCTCCTTGCTCCTCCTCATCATTCCAACTGGCCAGAGTGTTACTAAAAACTTTGACAACTTTTACCTTTAAAATGTGTAAAGATGCTCAGCGTTGTAGTTAATATTTAATTTCTTAGCCGAGTAAATGGACCCACGATGCTGTCGACAGAAGGGAGGATGCCAGCAGAATGGGTGAAAGGACTTAGCAATAGGGCCCTGCTTTGTTGGCATTTTTTTCAGGTACCCATATGAAATTTAGGTGATAATTACCTGCTTGTCTTTGATGCTCTGTCCTGGTTAAAATCATGGCTACTCCTCAGTTGTGTAAAAGAGGAGCACACCCCAGGTTCCCATTTCCAAATTCTCAGATTCTTGCAATGCAGAAAATACGAAGGCGAGATTGTTTGTGTTGGCACTTGCAAAAGGAGGCTTTTCTATTTTATTATTTTTTTAATCAATACTTTATTTCCTTGCAGATCTTTTCTTTACAATATGAGGAGAAGTGTCAGAAAACGTCCTTGTCCTGGTAGATGGACAGGGAAGAATTTATCCACAGTAGTGTATTGGGTTTTTTTATAATGAACTGAATATTTGCATTGCTGTGTTGTCTTTTATTTTCTTCCCCACCCCCCCACCCCCCCTTTGGGCTGTGCTCTCCACGAGATGTGTTGCTGAAACCCAAGGTACAATAACATGCAGAGATTTCTCCATCTGAGATTTACTGTTTAGCATGGAAGGTTCCGATTTTGGTATTTTTAAGAACTGCTCAGCTGTCAAAAGCAAACAAAACGGGAATAATGTTTTGACAGCGGAATAGTGTTAAAGAAAATAGTCTGAATAAAAATTGCTTATGCTGTGGGAAAAGAGGGGTAACAGAAGAAACACCTTTTGTTTACACACACACGTGTTTATAATGCCAAATTTCCATTTCTCCGAGCGGGTCTGGGCCGGGAGCTGTAGCCACCACAAACAAGGGATTTTTCTTCCAGATTTTCCTGCCTTTCAGGCGAAGAGAGGAGGGGAGCGCACCTCCGCCAGCGCGCCGGCCCGAGCCCTGCGCGCCGCTGCCAACGGGCACCGCGGGGCCGAAGAGGAGATGCCCAGGAGCCTGGCGCTTCCCCTCGCTCATAGCCGCAGAGGGAGCCAGGCAGAGAAAAGTGTCCCCAGACCAGGTTTGCGAGGGCCGGGGGTCGGGGCCATGCGTGGGAAGGGGTTGCGGGGGAGGCAGCACACGGAGCCACTCGCCCAGCCGGTGCCGCCGGCTGGTTTCGCCCATCGTGCCAGCGGCTCCCAGGGCTTCCCGAGGGGAGAGAGGATCTCCCGGCGGCGCCTCGGAGGGGCGATTCGGAGGCAGCAGCCCGGTTGCCCCCGGCGGCGTGCACTGGGACGAGAACCCGTTCAACCCAGGAAATGCCCAAGCCTTTTCCCCAGGAGTGGCGCGATGGGACCGGGGGTCTCAGACCCGCAGGGCCCTGGGTTCGGTCCAGGAGACGCGGGGCCGGGTTTGGAACATGCTGACAGAGCTTCGGGGAGACAAAACCCGCTGGCGGTGCGGGAGGGAGAAGCAGGCACCACCGGGAGGAGCGGGACGGGGCGAGGTCGGGAGGGTGGGACAGGAGGGAATGGGGGTTTGTGTGTGTGGGGGGGGAAGGTTTGAAGACAGATTTTAATATTAATAGTTTTGATAGCAAGAAAGAGACAGACAGAAGGGAGGTTGCTCTTCTGGGCAGAGTCTCTGCGACAGTGATGATGGATGACCCCTCACAGCCAAACAACTCCTCCCCTTCGTCCCCGCACGGTGTCAGAGCTACTTTCCTTGCAGCTTTAGGAATAAAATAAATAAACACCCTCGCCCCCTTCCTCTCATCGATTTATGGATCACTATAAATCAATTACTGCTCTCAATATTTTAGAATCTGCTTACATAAAAGGGGGTCTGCGGCTGGGAAAAAAAAAAAAAAGGAAAGAAAAAAAAACTCGTTAACGTTTGCCTTAGTAAGAACTGCCTTGTATAGTCCTGCAACTGAAAAAAAAAAATGCTGCTAATAATTCAGGTTTAACCATTTCCTAAGAGCCGCCTTTCCCGGGGAGGGGGTGGATGTTGTAGATGTGCATCTCCATGAGCGACTTTCCAACTAGGGGGTTCCACAGTGGGTGTAAGGAGCAGTTCACCCAGGCGGTGCGCGTAACCCCAGAGCTCAACTCTCAGAAAAGGAAAAATAGGAGGAGAGAGGGGGAAAAATGGAAGGAAGCCCCATAGGATGGTCCCCATCCCCCCAAACTGACTGTGGTGCCATGAGAGGGCGCGGGGCCGGGCGGTGGGGCGCGGAGCCTGGCTCGGTGGCTCCTTGCTCAAGGAATGAGGAGGCAGCAGGGGTAGAAAGTGCTTAAAGTTGGATTTCTGTCGCTTTCTCAGTGTTCTCCCATTTGCAGCAGTGTTTGAGGATCTCAAGGTGTTTCTATGGCTACGTTGTGTATGTGGGAGGGTCATATGTGGGGGTGCCCAAGAGAAAAGGCAACTCTTGGGTGATCATTTATCAATGTCACCCACATAATGATTCTCTCTGCAGCCTTCTATTGATGAGGATAATTACATTAGCTCAGAGTGACTGATCAATGAAAAACCACCAAACAAAAACTTCTTTACTCTCCTATAATACCAAAAACCGATACAGAAATAAGATAGAAAGAGAGGGTGGGATTTCCCTTTCTCTTCCCTTTAGAGATGATTTTTGCAACGACCAAGGGAAGTAAGGAAATTCTATCCGATTAGGTTTGGGGCTTTTTTTTAAGGAAAAAAAAATAAAAAGAAAGAAAAGAAGAAAAAAATGAAAAAGAAAAGGGGGGAGGGGGGGGTGAAGAAAAAAAGAAGGAGGCTACCATTTTGTGACATTGTCCTCTCCAACCTCTTGCCATTACCCCTTGCCTGGTAAAGGTAAATCGTTATTTAAAGAACGAACAACCTCTTCTCCCCTGAATCCCAAATCCTTCTCTTTTATACTTGTGTTTTGTTATCAGGGGTGGAGTGTGAAGGAGGATGGAAGACTACTATAGTTTGGAGCTGCGAAGAGGGAAAGGGCAGGCAAATAACTTCGTTCGCAGTTGCAACTGTCTCTGTTTGTCATGTTTTCTTTGTTTTTATCACTTCATAAAGTGGCTCTATTAAAGATGGAATGTGGCCTCCCTGAGATGCTGCTCTGTCGGTGAAAGTTTGCAATTAAATTACGGGTTAGTTTCTTTCCAGAGTTAAAAATCAATGTTTTCTCAATTAAAGGGAATTTTAATGCTTTTACTTGGGAGTTGTTAAGGACGCCGTAAATTTTATTGCAATGCCTCTGAGCTCTGAAGCCCTGCCAGAGGACAGGTTGATATTCATGTTGTTTTTGGGGAAGCAGGCTGTTGCTGGTTTTGTTCTCCCTCTAAAGGGCCTTCTTCAAAAAGCTCAATCATTTTGAAAAACTGAAAGACAAACTGATACAAGGGGGGGGGGAGGGGGGCGGTGGAGTCAAGGCCATTCCTTCTGCCCTTCCCTCTCCGTTCCTTACTGGCGAGTAGCACCCCTCGCACTGGCTGATCAGCCTGCCTCAGTGTGTTTCTACGGGGCTCAAGGGCGGGTTTTCAGTTGGTTTATGGAAAGAGGTTTTCATTTAGGAGCACATGTTTCGAAGTCCCTCTCCCTCTGGAGAAGGGCTGGAGCGGGGCCGGTGCAAGGGACTACACCACCGCCGCGCACCCCACGGGCTGCTCCGCAGAGGACTTCTCTTCGGTGGGCGTAGCGCTAGTAAAGGTCTGTGTCCGGTCCTGGTGAAGACCTTACAGTTCTGTAAGCATCTTCTTACCTAGCGCACGCTGGCACTGGAAGCTGAAATAGGACTGCCAGAGGTTCCCCCACTCGACTCCACTCTCCACCCCCCCCCCCCCCCCAACCCCCCCGGATATTTTGTCTTTACAGGCTACTGCCAAGTAAAATCCCCGTCAGGAGGCAGATCCTGAACCCATTTACACGGGGTTAATTCCTCGAGCCGCAGGAGAGCTCTTCCCCGGGCCGTGAGATCAGAAATAGGCCCCTATCGCCCGGTTTTGTACGAAGCGTGTTTAAAATACCTTAAATTAGCTCCATGAAGGACCGGTGCAAACTCCTTTGATTAAAGCCACCGTCAGGTTCATCGAGATTAGGATAGAGAAAACGCAAAGTAGGATGTGGTTCTTATTTATACTATAGGTCACTGTGAACAGTTGGAAGGGGAGGATTAGAGACCGCCTTTGAAAGGGCGACAGAGAGCGCGAGAGAGATGTAACACGGTGATTTGAACCAAGGTACTTCATGTGTCCTGTCTCATGTCCCGTCCTCCCCCCGCAGCCGTCCCGGCCGCGCGCCTCCTCCCGCGCTGGCCCCGGCGTCCCGCACCGCTCCGACGGGGACCGACACCGGTAACCCCGTCCCTCTGATTTACACTCCAGGTTCATATAGTTCTGCTGGACTCTGGTGCGGACACTAAACACAGACAGCCCTTGGAGGGGCGGGTGGAGACAGGCAGAAAAAGAAGAGGAAGGGGGCCTTTCCACTTCCAGGCTTGTGTCTCTGTTTAGAAATGCAGGGCAAAGGAGAAAACCAAGCCATAATCTAGTTTTCACAGAGCAGGTTTACTTTCGGACCTGACTGAAGTGAGGGGGACGGGGGGCAGCACAGTTCTTGTGTCTGCCTGGGGCGGAGGTGAGGAGCCTTATTTATTTTATTTTTCCTGCGTCTGTTTCCCCAGTTCGGAAACGTTTTCAAATCTGTGAGCCTTGAATGGACAAATACTCGCTATTAATGTGGGACATGGGCGAGTGGCAAAAAAACTGAATGGAAACTGCGCGGCAGCTTTGGGAGAAGCTAACGATGTGCTTCAGCTCTTGCCGTTGCGGGGAAGGAGAGAGGGGGAACCCCCTTCTGATTAATAACTAGCAGGGTAATGTTGAGGGCTTTTTCTGCCCGATTGCCTTTTTGAATTAGAGCCGATTTCTTCACACTTCAATAGGGCCTGTCTCTTTTAAAATGACTGACAGATTTGTTTCTCCTTTTTTCTCTCCCTGAGACTTAATGATGTAAATTTTCTAATTAGTTAAATCACGTTGCTTAAAGGCCTTAATATTTACCGGGCAAAGAACGATAGCAGCGTTCGGAGCTCTCGAAACAACCAGCGAAATAACATTAGGCTTTCGAGGGTGGGAGAGGGGGAAGAGCGGCGGGAGGGGCGGATTGGCGGAATATCATGTAAAATGAGGGAGAGCTGAAGTTCAGCCCGGAGCTTCTTCCCTCCTCCCCCCCGCTCCTAAACCCGCTTTTATTTTTCAATCAGCTAAGATTTAATTAGGAGCCCTCGGGCCGGACGATCTGATATTTTCTCATTAGTTTCCCATCAGTAATCTTGAGTGTTAGATTGGCTTAAAGGTTGTCAACATTTGACCAATTTTATTTAAGGCAAAGAGATCGCGCCTTGTAGCTCCGGGCCCGAGATCGGGAAATAAATCCTGCCCCGATCAGCGGAACTAACACGCGAAAAAAAGGATGTTGACAATTCATCCTTGTATTTAATAAGTTGCATAAAGTGCGGGGCACGTACACGCACGGGGTGAGGCGAGACGAGGGGACACCGGTTGCAGGCCAAGGCCCGGTAACACGCACACCCGGACGGAGGGGTGTTGGTGATGGTGCGTGTGTCCGTGTGTGTACACGCGTGTGTGTCCGTATGTGTACACGCTTGTGCGCTTGCGGTGCGGACTCCCAGGCGCAACGTCAGAGCGCCCCCTGCTGGCCGCGCCAGGCGCCGCCGTGGAGCAACGTCCCGCTTCCCTGCGCGCTTCCCTGCGCACTGCCCTGCGCGCCCCGGGGTGCGGAGTAAAGGGTTAAATGCGCGGGGCGCGCAGGCAGAGGACAGCGCACGTTAGCAGGAAGCGCAGCCTTGCCTCGCGCCCCTTTTGCTCCGGGAGGTTGTAACACGAACTGTGCACAGGGCGGTCTTCTTCCCGCTGCTGCAGAGTGGGGTTTGTGGGTGGCGATGAGGAGGAGAAACGCGTTGTTGTAGCCCCCGCCGCTGACTTCATGTCTGGCTTGGCAGCGCGAAGAGGGGCAAGGGCAGCCCCGCTGGCCCCATGCCAGTCCTGCTGCCCCACAGACTTAGCTCCCGGCACCCCGCACGGCAGCAGAGCAAAACAACGGGGAGGTTGGGGAGGGGAAAAGGGCAATAAAACGCTGCCAAGTGAGCGTCACATGACCCCTGTAATTTATAGGTAAGCCCACGGTTTGGTGTTTGTTGAAAACACGATAGAAGGGTAAAACCAACCTGTCTGCTGCGATTTCAGCCCGGGCTTCCCCCCTCTGAGAGAGCGCGCTGTTCTGCGCCGTCCTGCCCGCACCCCGCGCTGACCCCGCTTCCTGCCGGGCCACGCTCCCCGCCAGCCCCGAGGAAGGGCTGGGGAAGGGGCCTGGCCGAGTGCAGAGTGCGGAGAGCCCGCGGGGCTTGGACCGCTCCAGCCGGGCAGCGCCGATGGTGGGCAGAGCAGGCAGGACTCCTCCAGAGCTGCCCTGAACCGCCCGCGTTTAAAGAGGCGCCCGAGTCTCCTGTACACCGGGGCACCACGGTTGCGTGTTTGTAGTTTCGAGGGATATTTTGCCATTTAATAAAAAATACAAAAAAATCCCTCAAACCCAACGTCCAGTTCCGTCGGCTCCTGGCTGCCCCCAGCTAAGACCAGCCCACACAATGCTTTGCGGGAGATCTGTCTAGCTGGAGCGAGACAGTAGCTGCTCGAATTTATTTTCTTTTTAAAAATGTGCGTGTGCGGGAACGAGTGGGGGTGGACAAGAGTATTTATCAGAATACAAGGAGATACCTTTCTTGAAACAAAGGCAAGGGGAGTCATCTCAGTTGCAAACGCATCGGGCAAAGACCAAATAATATTTATAGGAAGGCATTCAGAAATACAGTGTGCTTAAATAACAACACAAATGCTTCCTACAGTTGCTACAGCGCAGCCTAATAAAAAATTAGCCTTACTGTCAGTCTTGTCAACATCTTAAGTAAATTATCATAGCGATGGTCTTTGAAGAAGAGAACCCGCACCCCTTGCTAAAACACCTCCTATCATTAATCTTAACCCACTTGAAGATTATGATGGAAGGAATGGGATCAGTAACCATTATAATCTCAAATTGCTGTTAAAAACTCCGCTGTTTATTTTTCAACCAAAGCGAATGTAGCTGGGAAGCGCAGAGCGGGAGAACAGGCAAACCCGAGAAAGGCAGAACAATCGAGGAGAATCCTGTTGCAACCTCGATGATAAACACATGGAAAAAGCTGTTACTGCTCTGCGGATTGCTGGAATTTGTGTAGACGTTAGGAAAACAAACAAAGCGATGGCTCCGCACCAGTTTTGTAAATGCATCGGTACACTCGAGGAAAGGTAACTTCTTCAAATTAATTGTATTTTCTCGGGTATTCGGTATTTACCTTTACCTACATCGGTCATTTTGTAAAGATCAAGACTATTAAAAAAGTACTTGCACCTTTCATGCTCGTATCTGCAAATAAATTCATTTTGATCTTTACTGCTCGTACTTGGGTCTGTATTGCCTCTTTTTCTAGGATCGTCAGAATAAAGTCTGTAGTATAATTTTATGAGGACCCGACATGCTCGAAGTGAAACCTTTTCAGGAGCGACCTGTGATTTTTATTGTAGCCTCTCCTGTTAGAGTATGACCCCCGTTGGAAATGCATTTTTACAGCTGAAAAATAAATTTATTATTTTTTTCTTCCCCCCTCCTTGTAAACTGCTTCTAGGGCTTGGCAGAGAAGGGAGGATCTGCTGGCTCAGGGACACCCAACCTGAAATGTTATCAATGTGTCTTTACACCTTCCATGAATCCACAAATCGATGGGAGCTGGGCACGTGCCTGAATGCAGTCAAACTCAGCAGGTTTTTGGAGTTAGTCATTCAAAGCGTAGAAGTTTACACGAAGCCTTTCCCCAGCACGATGCACCCCGGCCGGTCCTCCTCTCGCTCCCCTCCCTCAAAGTCAAAACCAAGGGTGCCGTGCAGGCAGGGCGATGCAAACCGAAACGACCCAAAGGGCTGTTTTAGCCGGGCAGAGCTGCTCTCCCCGCCGCTCCCGCGGGGACACTCTCAGGCAGCGGGGCACCGGCGGCATAGCCGGGAGGGCTGTTCTGCCCCTCCGCCTGGGGCGGGGAGGGGGGGGAACCGGGGCGGGTGATGCGCGGGGCGCTGCGGTTGGGGCGGAGGGAGCGGGAGCCGAAGCTCCCCCGCCGCGGCCCCGCAGTGACCCCAGCCAGGGGCTGCGGAGAGGTGAGAGGTGACGCTGGGAGCCAGTGCAGACCTGGCCCTTTTAAAGCCACAGTTAATCAGTCCTTTACTAAATTAAAATGTAGGAACCAGAGGGGAAGCAATTTCGTTGTAAAGAATTACCGTGCGCGCCCCCAGAACGAAAGGGTATTGCAGTGAGGACGGAGCGCTCTGCAGCGGGGAGAGCTATCACCCAGGAGCACTCCGGATAAAATGAACTAAAAAATTATGCGAGCGTTGTGAGGACCCGACAGACCCGCGCGCGCGGGGGATTAGGCACTGCGCGCACACACCAAGGATAAAACAAATACAGTAAATGAGGGACCGAGTTGCTGAAAAACTTCAGCCTCGTAAAGGACTCAACGGGGAGGTGGCTGTGGGAAGCGGGGGCTGCTTGGTGGGACTGCCCACCTGGCTGAGGACCCGAAACTCCACTGCAGCAGGGGAAAGGATTAGAGTGGGGAAAGGTGATAAATTTCCCCGACAATTCATTTGTCTTAGATTTCAAGTTAGTCTTTAATCTCCGCAAGAAACAGGGAGCTGGCTGTGGAATAGGGGTGTGCGTACGTGTGTGCATGTGCACCATGCGCATACACTACGTACGCGCGTGTCTGTGTGATGTAAAAAGTGTGTTTAAGACGGGCACATGTACTGGCCCACGGGCAGTGGAAAATGGTGACAGTTCCATTTTTCCTCTTTAATTGGGAAATATTCCTTGATTGTCTTGGCACCCATTACTTTTTAATAACTCCATTGGATCGGGAGAAGAATAAATGTCTGCTGCAAGTAATCTGCTATAAAGCAATTATTTTACTAGGTTAACGTGCAATTACAAGTGCAATACAGTAACGGCCATGAATGAGGCAAAGGTGGAGGGGAAAGATTGCTGGAAGAATGGTAATACTTGTCAGCACACATACTTCACTGGGTCGTGGTAACAAATATCAAGCTTGGGTGACATCCTCGGTTACAGCTAGATTACAAAGAAACTTTCCCTTTTCGTGTGTTTCAGGCAGCAGAACACTGGTGTTAGGAGTCTGTGAGCCAGTTCCCTGCATGCTGACATAATTAATTCAGGTGCGGAGATCGCAGGTCTGAGGGAGGAGGGAATGACTGATTCCGCCAGAAAATGCTTCCCGGCGGCAGCCTAAGAGCAGCCGCCACCCAAGGCAGGTAAGCTGCTGCCTAGAACTGTTTGTAACGGAACAAAAGACGGAGCAAATATCTGACGTCAGGGAGCAGCATCCCCGGCGGGGGGCGGTGGTGTGTGCCTGCAGGCTGACCGCCCCTGCCTGGCTGCGGGGCTCGGCGCTCGCCAGCAGCGCCCAGCCCGCGGTATCTCTGACCCCCGCTCCCGGTGGAAG
This sequence comes from Pezoporus wallicus, assembly GCF_028554395.1. Classification (NCBI taxonomy): domain Eukaryota; kingdom Metazoa; phylum Chordata; class Aves; order Psittaciformes; family Psittacidae; genus Pezoporus; species Pezoporus wallicus. The sequence goes on from NW_026640709.1 coordinate 4,529,706, forward strand.
GCGGCGGCGTCCCCGTGGAGCGGGCGGTGACCTGGGAAGGGCTGAGGCTTCGGGGATGGTGGAGAGGTGACAAAGAGCAGGTACGGCTCTTGCTGCAGCTGCTCTGCCACTCCTGGTCTTACAACCAGGAGGTTGCCTTGTGTCCGAGGGGAGCTCGCTGTGTTTACCCTCAAGGCACCCAAGGGCTTCAGGATCTCGGCCAGCTGGCATTGCTCCCGCTGTCTGGGCGCGGCGGCCGTGCGGGACCAGCAAGCGCGTGGGCTCGATGTGAAACCCCAAGTAGCCTCGCTGCGGACCAAACTTCTGCTCTGATGCGACCGTGAATAACCGCGAGTTTAGAAACGCCGCTAAGCGCAGCGGTCGGTCGGTCGGAGCACTGGCTGGCTGTACCGCCGGAGGTGCTGACAGGGGCTGAGGCGGCCGGCGCCGCTCCCGCTACCCTGCTCTGCACTCGGCGGGGGGCGGTGCTCGGGCCTCCGTTGCCGGCAGGGAAAACTCTGGCCCTCGCCTGTCTCTTATGACCGCCAACTTTAGAAATCCGCTAGCGGGCCACCTTTTCCCTCGGTTTGAAACTCTCACACTTCGTCTTTCCCTCCTTCCCTTCTCCCTCCCTCTTTCCCCCCTCTGCCCCCTCCTTCCCCCCCCCCGCGGCCTTCTCCGAAGCGGCGGCGGCCCCGGGCGGCATGGCTGGGGATGTCCCGCGGCTGGGTCTGCTCCCTTCTGCTCTTCCCGACAAGGGCGCCCTCAGCAGGGCAGGGCGGGGAAGGAGGCGGATGAAAGAAGAGGTGGGGGGCGATAGCCGAGGAGAGGGGCAATTGCAGGGTCGCTGTGAGCAGCAGGTACCGCTGTAAACTCCCGTGCTACCTATCGGCTCCGCCGTCCCCTGCTCACCGCCTCGCCTCTCGCCAGGGCCAACACGGAGCTGAGATCCATTTGGGAGATTTAGTTAAAATAAATAAACCTGCGAGGATTCACTAGCGAGCGATGCATCATCGACCCGGAGGTTTATTAAGAGACTCGTTACAGCCGTGGCTTCATCTCCTGCTCCGCCGGGATGGGCGGCAGCACCGGTCCCTCACTCCAGCCGCGCTCTTCTCCCCCCGGCCCCACCGAGCCCACGGGGAAAGTAGAAGCGGCTCACCCAACGGTTGCTGCACAGCACTGTTACTCATTTCCCTGTATGTCTGGGGGAGGGAGAGGAGGGTCGGGAGACATTGTTGTCAGTGGCGATTGTTAACCCAAATAATAATAATAAAGAAAAATCGTTACAGCTGGGTGCTGGCTGAATATGGCAGTTACTATTATTGCCAATCACGATTAGAAATAATTATCCTGAAAGCACGTAGGGTTCAGCTGCCAAGGTGTTTTGAATAATCGCTTCAAAATGAACAGCAAAATACTAGGTTCACACACAGGGACCACCGTAAACTTTCAGTTGCAGCAGTCTGTATAGGTGACCTTACCATGGGTTTATTTGTGAGGCTTCAGTCTGTCATCGATCACAGGCCCAGGGCTGTTTTGCTCCCACAGCATCCTGCCCAGTAGCCCTGCCGGTGTACCCATCCCGCTCACTTTCACTGAGTTCCCTGAATGTACCGAGTGGCCAGGCACCTTCTCGAGGCAGTGCTGCCCTGCACTAGGGTCCCTCCATCTCAAACAAAACCAAAGCAAGAAGATTACAAGGGATAACGTGGTCCCAGACTGAAACTCCACTTGCTCTATTTATGTTGTGCAACTGTACACATGCCCTTTCATTTCAGCAGTTTGAAGTGATGTTTAACTGGGAGGAGGTCACAAGTGACTGGCAAGTTCAGCCTACTTAGCTCAATTATCCAAGTTTCATTTCCAAATTGTGATCAGTTTGACCTTCCTGCCTCCCTCCAAATTATCTTAGAGGAGAAAAAAAAAAAAAAAAGTCAAATGAAAGCAGACAATTTAAGCCAAATCCTGTATACCATTATTTATATGGAAAATCATTTTTGTGATATACACTCCCCTTAATGTTTATGGGATGCCAGACCTTTCCAAGCAGATTTACAAACCTAGCCATCAAATTATCTCAAAGGCAGGCCTATTAGGGACAAAAATAATTACGAACTTTCAGAAGCTGTGGAAAAAAAAAGTTTCTGAATGTTGTCTCTTTAAATTTTACTTAAGTTTGTTTTTAATTTAAGCCTGGAGGCACAGTAGAGAGATATGCAGAGTCTAATAAGGAGTTTGGAAAATAATGCGCTGTAATCCAGTGCCAAGCTATTTCTCCATAAAATATGGATAAGAAATCAATTCATAAGCACAAATATCTACTAGGATGGAGTTTTAACATAACATTTCACAAGAACATTTTTATATGCATTAATAAGGAGATAACAAAAGTGCTTCAAATCAAGCTCTATACAGTCACATCTGGAAATGCTCTTTTCCATCTAATTTTCTTTTTTTTTTTCTCAAAAATATGTTAAAAACTAGTCTGTCCTCTTGTATATTAACTGTTACCATCAGCTTTTAATCAGCAACATGTATAGTTAGATTTACAGAATCCATTCCATGTTGCCCCTTTTAGAGAACAGTAAAATGAAGATAGTATCTTTATTCATTTGTAGACTCTGATGCTAAAACCAACCACCACCCCCCCCAATAACATATACATTTCTTTATGCATATAGACAGGCATGTAGCTACATAGACACAACACACTTATACATGGAAACAAGTCATAACCATGTGTTGGAAAACATAATAAAAAGTATCTGTGCATTTCACCAGAGCCTAAGTCAGACATCATCAGATAAGAAGTCTTATCTGAGGTCTGGGGAAAGCTAGTTTAAAATCAGACTTGGCTAATTTATGAAGGTGTTAGAACTATAGCAAGCTTTGCTGTATGATGCTTGATCCCCACAGGTTTTAAAGGAAGCTCTTTAGGCTTTTCAGTCAAATAAATCATTATCACTGAGAAATGAAGGTTTAATAAACTCCCCACAGGTTGCAAAGGATTGATAATAGGTTTGGTTTTTTTTTTTTTGCTAATGTATAATTGAATGGAATTATATTCTGAGACAAAGATAAAATAAGTCTCTGAGACCTGATACTACCCTTTTTTTCTTTCTCTCTCTCTTTTCCTTTTTTAATAAATACTATATTTTTTCTTTGAGTAGAAAGGCAAGTAAAGTATTTTCCAAACATAAACAGCAAAGATTATTTAGAAGAAAAACCATAAGTGCTTTTTTAAATACTCTGGAGTTTTCTGAACAACTCTGAAGTACTCACATTCTTATTACAACTATTTTCTTTTTACTGTTGTAAGTGGATATTCAAGCTAAATTGATGCTTTATGTATATCCTGTCTCAATTTGTAATACACTACTCTTTGTAAGGAGATAATTTGAAAAAAAAATACAAAAAAGAAGAAGTGATACCACTGACAACAATTTACTTAAATTCACAAACCTTGAAATTGATGCATCTACTATCAATCATAGTCAGAAGCCACAGTAAAACACATCCAACATTTGTATATCAAAACTGGGACTAAAAAAACTCTGTTTTGTTCAATTTATATGTCCTTCAACATGTTGTCATTTTATACGCTGATATTAGAGGGATTTCTACCATGGGTTAGTTTTCTTCTGTCGAACCTATGCAAGACAGTAACCTTGCAAAATTAAAGTGCGTGCCATTATACTGCACAGATGTTTGTTCTCACTCAGTTACTGACAATGAAATACTTATTAAATAATAATAAGGAGATATTGACTTCTCTGTTCTGTCAATATGAAGATCTGTTGATCTGTGAGGTTAATATTGATGAGGCAGAGTGAGGTAAACGTTTTATCAGAACGGCAAATAAATCCCAATACTGGCATAAAAAAAATAACACACCCAACTTTGTACATACACAGGAACTAATCCCATTTGTATTTATTGGGTGTATGAGCAGCAGTTCAACCTATCAGCATGCACAAGCTAATGCTGAAGAAAATCCTTGACACTACTTTCAGGAAACATATTCCAAAAAACGTCTATCATAGGTATTTAAAACTAAGTCTAAATGATGCCAAGCACTTAGGGCCTTTAGTTGTGCAGCTTGTTCTGTTGTGAGCGGCACATTTCCTTTAAGTATTACTGGAAGGCTCTACATACAACCTCATTCTTCATATTAAGGGGATTTCTGTTTGCGCTGGAGTTTGTTTCTTTTTTTTTAATAGGATGAGCTCTGTCAAAATATTATTTTTTTTTGTTGTCTCATCAAAACATCACTGAAAGTTCCCTCTCTTTACCCTCTGCCACAGAACACAATAGGGTACACACTTTGAACAATACAAAGAGCCATTTAACTTGATGGGTCTGGCAGAAGAAGCTACTTCCTTGTTCATTATTATCTTTAGATTTTACTTCATTCTGATTAAGGGAAGCTCAGAGCTACCCTTTTTAGAATATTTCATCAGTCAGGTAGGTCTCATACTCCGACAGCATTATTTCAATAGGTTATTTTTAAGGTATGGTACTTACACATATAAGCAAACTGTAACTTGCTTTTGGGCTTTTGAATAGAAATCAAAAAGATGTGTGCTCACATGGAAGTCAGTAGGAGGCCGTATGTTTTCGGGTACAAGCACCAAAAGATGCACTTGACAATTTTTCCCTTTAGATTATTAAAGTCCTTGATCCTGGGATTAGATTTTCAGTGGCAAAACACAAGTGCAAAGCAGCCCTCCTCCTACTATGACTGTTGACAAAGGAAGAGCTCCATCACACAGAGCTTACTGTAAGGCAGTGACCTAAAAATCAAAACATTACTTCAACTGCCCTTGCCAGAGATTGCAGCCCTGTTTCTAGGGCAGAAGAGCCCTTTTTCACAACCTCCTCCCTCTTGACTCCCTGTAGCAGAACTGTTGAGCCTCAGCAATGAAAGGTGGGTGAGCACTCAACACTTTCTCTGCGTTACTGTGACATTTTGTTGGTAGGACTGTGCAGGAAAAATCATGTTATTGCTATTTGTGCTGCTCCTGTTCTGAAGGTGCAAGGCTGGCCATCTGCTGTTCCTTCCGGGGATTATGTAGGGGTCTAATACCTTTTTTGTTGTTGTTTGTAAAATGTGATGACTTTTGTCTGAGAACGGTAAAAAAATAATTGTTTTTTTGACCTCATGCTTTCTTGTCCTTCTCACATCCTTCTTCCCAGTGCATGTTCAGAAGAATATTGTTTCAGTTATTTTTTGCATCTCAGGCCATGATGCTGTTTGAAGACTCCTGTCTCTGCAAATTTCTGCATTCACCTAAATCCCTGTTAAACGCAATGGATACTTGTGTGCTTGTGTTCTACCATGCCTGGTCTTTTGGTCAGTTTTTAGGCATTTTTATCCTTCTGTATCTTGAGAAACTTTCTCCTACAGTTATCAAAGTATTTCCCAGTTTCTGTGTAATGATAGTCAGATGGCAATATATCTGGGAGAAATGTTTTGGTTCCTTAGTCTTCAAGCATTTGGTTGGATGTTCTTAAAAAAATTCCTTCGAACACACATGTCAGGTAATCCTGGTAATAAAATCACAAGAAAGAGACACTTTTCAAACTTTTTAACTCATGCTGAGATTTCCTCAAAGATTGCCAACATTAGAAAAAAACCCAAACAAACCTCAAACCAGACTAAACCATTTAGGCAATTTAGAGGCACAGATTTTGGTGACCTCAGGATTCTGGAGCAGAGCTGTACCTATAGAGATATAACAACTAGAGTAGGGTCTTGTGTTCCAAAACGTCTTTTAGTTGTATTTATCTGAAACAACATTCGATCCTCAGCTTTTGGGTATGCAAAGGGATCCAGTAGGTAAATGAATCTTACAGTAATAATTGTACTTGAGAAATGTTATTGTATGACACTATTTCAGTATATGCCTTTGTAAGTGCAAGCTGTATTCTTTGTGAAGTTCACCTTAACATGCTGAGCTCATTCTTCACTGCAGTTTCAAGGCTGGAGATTCTGTGCCTGTGTTTCTTACAAGGCAATAAAAATACTGATGGAACAATTGTTCTGCTAGTGAGTTAAACTGAGTGGGAGAAAAAAATCAGTAATGACTAGGGGCTCCCATGTCTAGTTGTACGACTCACAAAATAGATTGCAAGGGAAGGAATAGGCAGCAAACTGTGTAAACCGAGCACAGATAATTCCCATGCTGTGAAAAACCTTCTGCTTTAGGAACACTAGCAATGGAAAGGTTACAAGAAAGGGGGTAATAAAAATATTAAAAGAAACAAAATAGAAATAGGTTTCTTTGCAAGCTGAGAATCCACTTTCTAATATGGTGGCCTTATATACAAGTACATTTGTCTTCCAGATCTTCTGCTGTTGATTAGAATTCTGATGCCACTGGAGGGGTTACAATTTTGTTGAGTTTCTGGATCTCAATTGTGCTGTCAAGGGGTCATTCTTTCTGGTAATAAGGTAGCTAGTGGCCCCTGGGAGAGAAGGAAAACAATTGACTCTTGAAAGCAGAAACATATACTGAAGTCTAGAGTAGATTTCTGGCAGTGGACCAGGTCTTTTCTCATAGCATTTGTCATTGTAGCAATGAAAAAATTGTGGGAGTTCTACAGGCAGCCAAAAAAAGGAAAACAGCACAACAACAACAACAAAAAAGAGCTAGATGTAATTTATTTTGGAATTATATATAAGAGCAGGTTGTTTTTTGTTTGTTACACTGTTGGTTCACTTGTTAAAGATGTGGATCCCATTAGATAGAAATATGTTACTTATTTTAAAGCAAATGATTATCAAATGACTACACTTCAAAATTTTTTATTTTTTTTTTGCTTTAATTTGAAGTGAAGTCATTTGAGTTTTGAAACATATGCCTTTGCTAAATGCAGAATATTTTGTTGCCAAAACCAGACAACTTCATTTTAAGTCCACTGCTTGCAAGCACTCTTGATCCTGGATGTCAATGACAATATGAGGCTCGGTAATAAGTCTTTACAGAGGTCAGTAGTAAAGTTTCGCTTATTACCACTGGGCTTTTTTATTATTATCATTCCATCAGGTCAAAATGGTCTCACCGTATAATCATACTCAACCAGAACAAATTCAATATTGCATTTCATTGGCTTTGGAAGTATTAATACACTGTACAACTGGATAAAACTCACTTCTTAAAAATAATTATCCTGTGATCTCCATGTAAAGATCTTTCTGAAAACTGGCTTTGTTATTTTGCAGACTATATAACCAAGCTGTTTTCCTTTGTTGTAGCATAAAGCATACGTAAACTGTGCACACATGCATGTGTATGCATACCACTTCACAAACACATCACCAGCAGTATATGTAATTTGAAATATGATTTATATTATACTTACAAGACTTTAAAATGGATTTCAAACTTATTGTGATTCCCAGCATTGCAGCTGATACACATGGATTCATTCCATCATTTAACTGAAGTACCCAAGATGGACCACAGCAGCCTGACGCTTCCTCTGTTGTCAGTGGAGAAAGGCAGGCACACCAGAGCCACACTTCTCTGAAGGTACTTGCCTTTCTTCACTGCCTATAGAGAAAGTCTGGAGCAAATCTACTCCTAATTTAGAATCCATGTCTGAAGGGGATTGCAAGGAATCCTTGCTAAAATGTGTGAAGTGCTGTATCTTCTGCTGTCACCTGTAGATTCTGGCCTGAATAAGATCTTTCAGTTTAGGATCTAAAATACCTCATATAGATAATAGTGTGTGAAGTCTTACACAGAAGAAAACCCAATGAAACATGGATCTTTTTCATTTTTGGTTCTCTAAGTCAGACATGTAGTCTGTACTGATCGTCTTCTTTAACTCCATAGGCCACTCATTTAACTCATTTGTCTTAGAATTAGAAGAAATATGCTGAGGAGGAGGATCCTGAGACAAAAGTATGGTAGGTAAGATATGTCAGGTGGGGGCGCATTCATTACAGAACAAATTTAAATGCCTAAATTAGGAAAAGTGACCTTTGGATTAGGATTGTAGGTGCTTAGTATACCTCTTTGCTAAGAGATTTGTGTGACAACATGCAGAGAAAGAGGCATTTGCAGATTTAACATAAAAAAAAAAATTCTACTGTTGCATAGTAAAATCCTGACAACCCCTACCTTATTGTATTAGGTAAAAAGGGAAGAGCAAAGAACGTCTTGAAGAAGCCCTAATCTCATACCACATAGAATACTGTGCAACAGACTGTGGAAGAGAGAAAGGTGTTATTCCTTAAGTAGTATTAGGGAGGCTGGCTATAAAAATCACTTTTCATCATGCCCTTATCTGGGCACAGGGAAATTAATAACAGAAATTTTCACTACAACTTCTCCTTCTCTCCTTCTCTGCTCCCCTTCCTTAGGAAACAGCAGTAGTTTTGTGTATACATTTCAGTATCCAAAAGCGTGTCAGATTTTTCTGGTTTATCTCTTTCTCAGCACAGCTCATGGAAACTCATTTTCATACAACTATGTTGTCTCATGTTATATGCCATCATAAAAACCAATTTGAAAAAGCTGTAATGTGGTTAAAGTAAGTAATCTTCATTCATTCTGAAGACCTTTTTCCTGCTAGTTTTTAAAGACTAATTGCAATGTCTGATGTTGCACTTCTTGTCAGGCTGAACTTCTGTCCCAGGCAGATTCTTTTAACTGGACTTTGTACAGATTTATAATTATATTCATAATTTGGGATCCTAGAATGCACCATTTGCTTAAAGAATAGGAATTTGACTTTCAGATCTTTTAATTTAGAGCATCTGTTGTTGAAGGAGCTGGAAGTTTATTTACTCACTAAGTAAAAATTCTCAACAGGTAATGTTAATAACAGTATCTTGCTGTTCAGAATAACAAAGTACCAGAAAACAAAAATCAAATGCTAAGGTTAGCCACAAGATAAACTAACCAGTGACATGCTCTATTGTGAGCTGAAGCTCTGTCAGATTGTCAGGAGGAATTAGTTCTTAAGCAACCTATTTATAGGAACATAAGACTGGAAGGCACCACCAGGGTCACAGAGTCATTGTAATAGAAGAGAATTTGTTAAATAACATTTCTCCATGATCCTATGAAAATTTTCCCCCTAGCTTCTCTGAAGCTCCCTGCTGGCCCTTTTTTATTTGTAAAGCTGGAATTCAGCATTCTGTGACCATAGGATCAAGATTTACTGACCAGACATTGAAGCAATTTAATACCTCTAGGTGCATTGGTTCACCCTGACCTACATTCTACTTGTTTGTGACTGACAGAGCAAAGAAAGGTGAATACTCATTCGTCCTTTCTGAAAATCAAGAAACATATCAGAAAGAATAAAAATCTTTTCTGGATGTTGCAGCTAACCAAGAAATCCTTTGCGGCAGGATAAATACAACTACAGCACAGGTACACATTTGAGAACTGAGAGCAAGGGCTGCTCTGTTGCCCTTATCTCCTATAATGGGTCTTTCAAGACTTTCAAGCAGCTGGTGTCCAGATAATTTAAAGATTCACAGGCAGAATTGCATACAGAAGTGATGAGGAGTCTATTGCAAAGGCCTGAGCAGCTGCGGTCTGTGGTGATTCATTCTTCTCACAAGGCAGGCAGCTGTTTTCAGCAGAATCTGCAGCTTTTGGGTAGCCTTACGGGGCTGCTATCCTTCCTCCTGAGAAGTTATTAAAGTCAGTGGAATTACATACAGGGTGAACTTGGCTCTTTAGGTGTGGGAGAAATCATTTCCAGTACTGACATATGGATATTAGCACTTCTTTATGCAAGGCTTACAGACAGGCTTTAGAAATGTTTACAAGGTGGGAAGGACAATGAAAGAACATGTAAAATCATTTCACCCTGATTCATCTTTGGAAGGAACTTTGTATGCAGATCACTCTCCAGTTGGCTGTGTCTGCCAGAACCCTTTCTTCCAGTCCTGAACCTCATAGCCCTCCTACACCAAGGAATTTGGGCTCTGTCCAACAGAGGGCTGGAAAGAATGTACACATTTCCCTCTACACTTACACATGCTTCTCATCTTGGGGACTAAAGATAACTCTGCTGAAAAGTGCATGTGAACCAAGTAAGAAGTTCTGAAGAACTGGTATGAAGCAGGGCTCCACCAAATCGTCCCATCATTCATACATGCTGCTGGCATTGCCCTGAGTCCAGGAACCAAAGCCCTCCTTTCTTTCCTGGCAGCCAAAGGATGGTAACTGTACCCCACGTGCAGAGGATCTTTAAGGATACCAAGTAATTTGTTCTCATCAGTCACTGTGCCTCTAGCCAGGGAGATAATACATCTCCCGAGTCTTTTAATCTAAATTAAAAGAATAAACTGAACCATGTGCTGTATTTTTATACCCAGTGGGCCAACTGCCTTTCAAGCTGTGGAATTTGAAGAGCGAGAGCAGAGTTACACAGCTAGTTGAACCAACACCTTTCTTTCATGGATACAACAGCACAAACAATCCATTAATTGGACAATGGTCACTAGAGAAGCTGACCATAACACAATGCTGCTCCCTAGGTACACCTCCTTTAACACCTATTTGCTTCTTTTGCCATGGGTTCTCTTCATTCCAGAAAGCTGCTGTAGTGGTGAGGGGGTGTTACCTAAACTTAGTTTAGCTTTGACATAAAAGTGCAAACAATTTCATTTCACATCACAGCAAAATTTCGCCATATACTCTCAGAATTTTGTCACAATTAGTGTGTGGGGCATAGAAACATCTGGATGTATGGGAATAATTGCAAACTGGTGTTCTGTCCTGCATTCATATTTTTCTGCTGCTACTTGAGTTAATAATTTCTTGCATGCATCTTCAGATACTGATGCTTATATGCATTTTCAGAAGAGAAGGGTAAGTGCTTGGTTTGAATCTTAGAAATTAAATAACAGGATTGAAACCAGCATGAAAGTGTTTAATTTAATTGAACATATGCCTAAATATATCACAGAAACTGTGTAATGATAGGTGGCATTTCTGAAATGGCAGCGAGGAGCTTGTGATCTGAGTGATCACCTGTGAGTTAGAGCTCAAGGTTTTATGTATGTCTTGTTTTGCCACTGACACTTGGATAAACTTGGTTACATCATTAGCCTCTTTTTACTCAAATTGTCCCTTAAATGACACTAATCATTACAGTCTTCACATGGTTCCTTCTTGAAACTTAATTCATTAATGTACACAAAATACAGTGAGACAGACAAAATGTACTAAGTATGTGAGAGGTGTGTGAAAACTGTACACTGGCTGTGGCACCATGGCGATTCTGCAGGGAACTTTTAAGAAAGAAACAAACTCCTATTTTGATCACATGCTATTTTGATTCCAAAGACAATCCCAAGGCCAATTCAGGTAAGAGCAAACCTCAGGTTTATTTACATTTATATACAGTCACTTACATATAGATAAATGCGTAGGAAGTAACAGTGGTCAGTATGATTATGCTAACAATCCCCATTAAGAGAGGAAGATGAGAAGGGACAGAACGGTGTTTGGCAGTACAAAAATGCTCACTCATGACTTCTGTTTCCTTCTGAAACAGTTCATCAGTGTAAAAACTTCACCCTTGCAATTCAGCCAAGGTCATTGAGACACTGTGATGTGCTGAGCAAGATCAACAGTGCTTGAGGCAGCTTTACTTTATAAGTAAAATATGTAAAAATCTAATGTAACTTGCTCCGCTGCCTTTAAGCTGGTAGGACATGGAGGCTAATCTGATAGCTCCTTTTTGTTTTCTTTCTCCCTGCTTCCCTGTGTTCCCTACACTCTTTCCCACTTCTGTCCTAGTGGAGGCCTCTTCATGAAAACAGAAAGTTTTTTGAAGACACTAAAAATTCTGAAGAGGAATTTCATCAATCTAATCTTAATTAAGAATAAGCAAACCTTTGAGATGCATACAGTGTAAATAGCAGCAAAAATGTAATACTCACTTTACACTAACAGCAGCAGAAGTTGGAACCCAGAAGAGGGTTCTTGCAGATGGCAGCGATGGCAACCTAGAATTCCCCCTGAATATACTTACACATTTTCATAGTTAGAACCGCTTGTTCTATCTTGATAGTCTCAAGTTCTAAGGCTCCTTTCTTGGAGATATTGTATATCCACTTTCAAGCAGCGTGTAGGGACTATGGAATTTTGTTCAGCTTGATATGAAGAACCTGTGTGGCATTTCTTATTTTCTGTTGTTGGCTATTTTTTTACCTCCAGATGTTCAGCTGTCTATGAGAGTACTCAAGGAAGCACAGTTATGCTGTATTCCAACACTGAATCAGTTTAATTGAAAAAATAATGTGATATGTACAATAAGGAAATTTGAAATTAACATCCTAGCTATTCACAGTTAAATACGAGGGTTTTCCTTTCTAATAGGATGTAACAGAGTGTTACTAAGTGATTTTAGGTGATTTAAAAAAAAAAAGTGAACTTAATACTCATATGAAGATATTGTAAGAAACCAAGCACATACCATGGAGTACCAGAGAGGACAGCAGGCTGCACTGTCACCCACTGCAGCCTGATTCTAGTAATTTTGTTCTTTCAGCAATGGTGAACCTCCTGATGCTCATGGAAACATGCCCTAGCAAGAGCAACCTGATCCTATGTAGTAACCTGCCATGCCTGATTGATGCTTAGGACTAGCTGGAGTTACATGGCAGTAAAACTTCTTCTGTGCTAAGCAACACCTATGCACATACAGACACAGTGGAAGCTTATTGCAAAGCTCCTAGGACTACTACCACTGCCTTTGTTGTTCTACTTACATAGCACAGAACTATAGCAATAAATACCCAGATAAGACAGATGTAAATTTGATGGATGAAGTACTGTTTTCTCTAACAATCTAGATCAAAACGTTAAATTTTCCTTTGCATTTATCACACACTCTTCTAGCACATATTGGCAATAGGTTCACTCATCCTTCTAAAAGACTGTAAATAGTTGCCAGGTTCACAGCAGCAGGTAGATGCAAGCCTGTGCATTGGTATTATTGAAAGCAGGTCTGCTACCTGCTGCTTCTTAACCTTAAAGATGCAAGCATGGAGAAGAGTCTATTCTTCCTGGTTCAGGATGTTCCTAAGCTGCAGAAAGCTGGAAGGGCCATACTGGAACAAGTTTTATCAGGTGCTTCTCCTATTTTTCCCCAAATATACTCTATTATACACTTAGAGCGAGGCTTGGCTAAATGGCTCTTTGCTCTGGCTGAATAGGGCTTTGCTAAGGGGCTCTGTTTATTCTTAACTATTGCAGCAGCCTTTGGGCCTGAGTCTATAAAATGCTAACAGAGGGCAACCTCACTCCAGTAATATCAGGGCAGGCAATTAACACATGACTGTCTGCAGCTCTCAGCAGATGGCTGATACACATGCAATCTTTAGCTCTGACTGAGAGGGACCTTTCCAAGGAGACCTTATTTCTCCCTACAGCAGCAATAAATAACCTGGAAGTGCAGCTGCCAATTGGCTTTAAAGGTCAACAGAAAATCTCACCCAGGCTTCCTGCTGCCAGGCGGCTGTCAGCTGGCTTTCTGCTCTGAGGTGAGCATGTCCTGCAGGATGCAAAACACCCATCAGCTGTGTTCTGGGTTTTGGCTGGAGCACTCATGTGCTTTGGTGTGAGGCCACTGATTTGCTTGTGCTTGTACAAAGAAATCTCAAGCGGTGTCCCTGCTTCAGCCTTGGCTAAGCTGTTTGGATAAGCTCCTCTAGCAACATGCCAGAGAGGTTGTCTGGGCTCAAGGAAGTCTCTTAACTGCTGGAGTACTTGTGTATGGTATGATACAACATTTGGAGTGTTCACCAGATCAGGTAAAGGCAAGGCAATATTTCTGTGGGGCAAATTAAAAGGCCTTCTCTGTTTCTTACTTGGCTTAAAGCATAAATTTGTGTGCTGAAAATATACTTGTTTTGCTGTTGTTGTGTTCCTTGTATCTTTGAATTAAGATATCCTATTGAAAAGGTTGACTTGCAGCATATTGCTCTATTTCATTAATACCTTCAGCTCTTTCTTTTTCCTAAAGTTTGTAGAAACAGTAAATTAGGAACCAGATTGTGGCTTGTGATTTTCAGTTCTAATAGAGCCTGGTGGGCACTGTACACAGAGCTTTCTTCTGTGGCCATGGTTATTTGGTGACTGCTTCCAGGTTATGATTGTTAATAGACATTCTCAAGTTCACCAATGGTGCTTTGCTTTCTAAAGAACTATTTGTATTCCCAGAATGGCTAACAAATCCTTTTGTTTAAATAAAAACCTAGCACAAGTTTGTCACAAGTCATAAAATCTTATATTTCTATTATTAAGTGCTACATCTAACAGTGTTTCTGGTTTAGCTAACAGAAGATCAGGTTAATCTTTAATATCTGCTGTACTTTTCTTGCAGTATAGTAATATTCTCAAAATAACAATTATAATGTTATTTGACTATTAGAATATGGGAATAGCACGTGAAGAAATCGTAAAAACATTTTTCCTTTCATTTTCTTTCCCAGAAGAGTATTGGAATATTAGAAATGTAGAATTAAAATGTTAAGCTTTAATTGAAATTACACTTGATTTACTTCAGCAGTGTGGTGTGCATTAAACATAGTTCTTTAGAGAGCATTGAATTATATATTTATGAAATTAATAAATGTGTATATCCAGTGCTTGGAGTTACATGGACGATACTTGCTCACTCATTTTGAAAATAGGAGGGAAAGCAAATGGAAAAAAAGTGTTTGAGATGATGGAAGACTTCTAGTCACTCAACCTTGGAATGGACTTGGTATTCTGGCTGGAGATGAAATATGTTCTCACTTCCAGCCCTGGAAGTCTCACTTTTTTTGTGACTTTCTATAATTCTAGTACTTAAAATAAAAATTATTCTTTGAGATCTAGTGAAAGCAAGCTTGTTGGTTTTGGCTACCAGCATCTGTAATATGGTCTCTCTTTCCCATTAACACTGACTTATCCTTCTTCACATTAAATTCTACGCAGTGTTCTCCCTTTGATGCTGTAGTCTATTTTTGTGGAATGCTTTTGAACAGAAGTTTTTCAGTAGATAAGTTTACAGTCCCAAAGAGTACTCACATGCTCTGTTGTATTATTGCATGCATTTAATTTTCAGTTTCCAGCTGCATCCAAATAAAACATCTACACATTTCCCTGGCAAAATCTTCTTGCAGTTCCTGAAGTAGTGCCTGGATTTATCTCTTGCCCTTATTTATTTGGGTCTTTCATAGAGATAGGAAAGCTGTGTTTTCTTCTAAAGTTCCACCAGCTGTGCTTTTTCATGATTTGTGTGGGTTTTTTTTTACTTTTTATTTTTTTTCTCTGTTCTCTGCAAAATGAACTTTACAGAATTATTTTCTTCTAAAGCTGACATATCATCCACTCAGGCAGTTGTCCAGATTGCTTAAATATGGGAGTTTAGTTGTTCCGATGGGTAGAAATTTTATTTTGGGTTCCGTAGTGTGACAGAATAGGTGCTACCTGGATATTATATGGTTTTACTGGGGTAACTTGAGCCTTGGACTGCTCTTGCCTTTCTTAATATGTCTGTAGCCATGAGGTTTCAACAGCATGTGACTCTGGTTGGTCTGCCACATTCATGTGCCTGTCACAAAGCAGCTGAACCAGCTTGCCATCCCAAGGTGAGCTGATCAAAGGTAGTTACAGTAAGCAGGAATTCGTTTTGCATCAGTGTGTCTTTTTGATTGTTAAAGCGCCGAGATAATGCTTAATACTTTTCAAAGTACTACATGCTCAGCACTTATGAAACCTAACCTTTCTAATCTCTGAATTTAGGAAAACAGAACCTGAAGTACATCCTTCTGTGTTACTGTTGAAAATCTGGCCACTGGTTTTAAATTGCCCCTGTGCTTCATTTTTAGGGCTAGTTATAGATTTGCTAAATATAGGCCACTGCAAAAGATTCTGGGAAGTCTCTGATAGTGACTTAATGGGAGGCTTGCATTGAAAAACTAGGTTGCTCAGGTAAGCTTCTCAGATAAGCGGATAGATAGATTGCTTCAGGCAGCCAGGTTTGAAAAGTTTGCCCTACTTCTCTGTTTTGGAAACACCAGCATAGAAATGATCTGTATAAGGTAGATGAAAGCATCACTGCTTCAGAGATGCATACTGTTCAATATGCAAACTGATAGTGTGGTTGTTACAAGGATTTCATTTAAATATCTGATGGTGGCAATGGGACCGTCATTTTCTCAAACAGTGGCCAGGTGCTGCCCTTGATTATTGCTGCTGGTGGGAATAATTGTGTTTAAAGGAGCAAATGAAGAAAGGTGGTCCTGCTTGCCAGACTGACCAGTTGCATATGGGGAAGCATCTTCTAAACCTCTCTTGCTTGCATTTAATTAGGTGATCAAGGAAGTTTGGCTTGTAAGTTGACTATTCTGGAGGCTTTATTGCTGCCTGACTCTCAGGTACTGGCATAGAAATCGCTACCTGGCCACCTGCATTACCTTACCAGAATCTTGTCCCAGTGTTTAACAGCTACCTACTCTAATGCAAAGTAGCAGCCTTGAATAATAAAACACTAAAGCAGTATGATTATACGGGAAATGGTGTTACATGGAAAGGAAAGATGTGTATAATTGTGAACTCCTCTGTAAGAAAGCAAGTAAGATTAGTGACCAGAAAACAGAAAGCTCCCCTTATCATAATTTTTATGATCATAACTAAACTTATTGAAATTGCAGTAAAACGTGCTAAAATCATTTCCCTTTTATTCCATCACCCTCCTCAGTCCCTCTTCCCTGTTGTAATAGTTACTTGCTCTCTCCTCTAGGCTACATGTTTTGTTTTGTTTTTTTTTCTTGAAAATTTTTAATTCAAGATGCATTTAAGAGACTTAGGCCTAAAAATGTCATTAATGGTTCTACTTGTGTGAAAGAAAAAAGATATTTATATAAACTGAGGATGTTGGTGCATCTGCATGCCTCTTTTTGTTACTCAAAAGTTTTTGGTGGGCTAGTGCTTTATAATTAACTTGTTCTGAAAAACTGAGCTGTTTCTGAAATTAAATTTTGGGGAGAATCAGGAGAACTGATTAAAGCCTATCAAGTTTCTGTTGTAGCTTAAATTAAGCCAACTTGATAATTGTGAAGCAAGATGAAAATTAAAGCAGTGACAATGAAACCTTATATTGAGCAGGGATGTTGGGGGAAAAGCCCAAACCTGATCAAATAATGAGAAGTTTGCTCTACACCAAGGAAGAATTACAAAAATTGCCCAGAACTTACAGCAAAGCAACTTTTGTGCAAACCAGGAGTAACATCCTGCATAGACTACTGCCAGGTAACCTGGCAGCCAATTAAACAGACAGTTTGTGTGATTTGAATTTTGGACTCCAATTCTGCTCATTCTTTTAAGACCCCAGGCCCAGGAAAGGAATAAGGAATGAATGCTCCTATGTATATTCTTTCTGCTGGCTTGCTTCTCTTTCTTATTCCACAGCACAGAAATTAATTTATGAGGAAATCGAGGATGTGTTCGTGCAGGAAGACTCATAGAGAAGGGGAGCTAAGAGGGCTACTATTCACCATTACTAACATGGAGGATGCTTATGTGCCACGCAACCTGATATTTCTTGCATCTGCAGAGACGAGGCAGAGTTATACTGCTGAACTACTGAGCTCCCTGGGGACACGTTGTCTGCAGAGATAAATTACTGTTCTAAACAGCAGTAAGAATTAGAATCAGCAGACTGTTGGTATAATGGGAACTCAGAGGGGTTTTTTTTTTTTTAGTCACAAATGGGTGGAAGAAATGAAAAACAAACAAAAAAAATCACAAAATAGGACATTTGCACAAACACAGAAAATGAGCACATGTACATTTTACCCCTTCCTCTCCCTGTATTCCCCGAGTGACTTGTGTGAAGGCATTTCCAGAGCTAGGCTTTGGAGCCTTTTTGGACTCTATTGTACATTAGTCTCTGCACCCATAAAGTGACTCGAGGGTCATTCGGGGATAATTTAGCTTTAAATACAGGGTTGCACTAATATGTCTGTTGGCCCTCACTCATCCATTTGAATTGGCCAAAGTCCAGCTGGAAGAGACGAGAGGAGCTGTTTAAGGGACCCGTTCTTCATGACATTACATTATCATATCTCTTGTCTTGTAATTCCCAAAGAAAAGGCTAGAATGGGATCAGTGTAATGAAGCAGATTTCCTCCAGTGTAGGGAAGTAGATACTGGCTTTACATTAGAATGTTGCGTGCAGGGCAGAGTACAACCCAGACTTTGGCCCAAGGAAAATATAGATTCAAAGAAAATAGTAATTTTCATGAAAGTATTTCATGCTCATTCACACATAACACAGTCAAACTGTTGTGCCAGTTTATGAGTCATTTAGAGGAAACATATACTTCAGTTTAAAGATATGAAGGCGAAAGTAATTTGCTAACTTTTGGATTATTTGCAGGGACAAGATAAGAAATAGTAAATTGTATTTTGACCCATAAATAACTCTAACTTTCAGATGTCTCTTGTACTTCCTGAATCTGTAAAAGAATTTCATTATGGGCAGAGGAATGATTATTTTTTTTGTAATCTGTCTGTAGGATAAACAGGACACCTACTTTTATAAGTATTCACAGTGAGTAAAAAAACCTTTCAGAATGCTTGCCAGATAGTTGCCTTGTGTGGCAGAGCCTCTGCAAAGACCCTAGCTTGAAGGCTTTAGGCTTTTTAAGCATTCATATAGATAAAAATTTGTATATTTGCTTATTATTTAATGAATTGTTTTCATGAAGGCTCAGGATTTGTCTTTTTTCTTTTTTTTTTTCCACTTTTTTTTTTTTTTCAGTCTTAGATTCCAGTGGTTCAGGCATCTGTATGACAGGCTTGTCTGTGCTATACTGCAGAGAAACCTTCCTCTTTGACCTACTGGGTGTTTCTCTTCTGAGGGAGGAAAGGAATTCTTCCCATGTTAAAAGAGTTCAGTCTCCTCCTGTCACTGATTGCCTCTGTTGCTTAGTGGAGCCCAATTATATGCAATGGCTTTTCAAGGGTTCAGCTGTGAAGAAGGCATGTGTGCAAATGATATCAGTGAAATAACAGGATTTGCATACACAGGAGCAGTACACATGCTACTGCTTTGAAGGTTTGCTGTGTAAGGTACACGGTCTTCAGTAGGACATCTGTTGACACTGCCAGTTTTATACTCTTCCTGGATGCCATAGGCAAAAAAAAAAATAATAAAATAGCAGCGCTCTTAGTACAGGAGTAATAATAGCCCTTAACAGAGGAAGAGTAATTACCTTTGTCTGGTTTCTCCCTGCTCTAAAATTTAAGAAACCAGTGACTATGTAGCTGATGCATACATAAGTCCTGTTGCTTTTTTCTGGATCTGAGATTAGTGATGTAAAAGTCCTTTGCTCACAAGCTGAACTTGCTTCTTAATTTTGAAGGAAGTTCATTAACGATGGGTAGATTTCCTGAACACATTTGACAGCATTCAAGCTAGTGGTATTTGTCAAGGACTTTTAAAGTTACAGGAGATTTTAGCTGAGGAGATTACATAGCAGTGGATTCAAATCCAGTCTCTTTCCCCCAGCTCCTGCACAGGGTAACAATGACAGGAGCTGTCTGTGAACCAGAAGGAACAGTTTAAGAGGGGTGGCTGCATTTGGCAATAGAAGCCCCCATTAGCAGCCGGAAGCATTGGTGCTGAAAAGCAATTGCTGGTATCAAGAACTTTCCTTGCTAAGCACTGCAGCTGGTGGCAATAAATAGCATTCTAATAAAGGAGGATGTTCAACCCATGACATAAGCGAATACTGTTTCAACCACAAGAAGTAATTTATGGTGCTGCATATGTCTGAAATGGATTTTTTTCCGATGCATTTTTAAAATAAAAATGCTAAGATTTCAATGGAGGGAAAGATCTGCATTTTAAATCAAAATGAAATTGAAAGATCAATGAAAAGTGTACTGCTTTTCTAAGTACGCAATGATACATAACATCTTAAGGATGTGCACTGTCACAAAGCACAATTACCTTCATTCCTAAAAATGAAAGATGCTGTTTTCTGACTGTGAATGTTCTCTATATTGCATCAAACCTAATAACTTCCCACGTCAGTGATAATCCCCCCTCCCCCCCAATATTTAGACAGAACAATCACCGTCTTCTCTCATAAGAATGCCAAAATGGTCATGCAGAAAGTAGCAAATAACAATATGTTTGGCTCACATAAGCCTAATGATTCCTGGAAAGAAAAAAAAAGCTCCAGCCTCAATGAAGAGCAAAAGAGGGAGGATTAGATAATGAAGTCATTAGGCTCATAGGACTTGTTAACTTACTGAGTCCACTACAGTAAACAAGTTATTAGTTTTGACATAACCAGTGGTTTATTTGAACAGATACTGCTACTCTTTGTTACAGATTCTGTTTATGCCACATGTGATTTCTCTTACATAATTATTGTGCAACACAGCAATGTTACATACTGTGTTATCTCCCACTGGGAAGGGCAGTGTGGATGTGTTACCAGAAGAAACTGCCCTTTGAGTTTATTTCTGCTGGCTGGTTTGGGTGTTTGTTTTGGTTTTTTTTTTTTTTTTTTTTTTCTTTTTGGTGCATGGAAGAGAGGTTTAGTTTTTTTTAGCTGAGCATAGGCCGTTGAGTTAACTGAATGGATAGCTTGTTCTGAAAGGCATTCTATATGGGAGTTTGTTTTGAATCACAAGGGCTGTAGGCACATAAAATGAATAACTGGTTAAGTGTTACTCAAGATCAAAATCCTTTGTACTGGAATGAGAAGCATAGTATACACATTTGAATTTCCTTAAGGAAATACATCCTTTGTGTTATTCTGTGTGTTTATTAATTCCCTAATTTTGCTTTTGGAAGAAACAGGCCTGGCTGTGTAAGAAATGGCTGGTACCCATTTATCAGGGGTACAGCTCTGCACTCAAGCTGATTCTCTCCCCGTGTAGTTGGTTTCTGCTGTCATCTAGGAGTTGAAGCACCAGATTCTCAGCTGGTGCACATCAGCACTGCTATCCTGAAATAAATAAGCGTAATTTCAGTGGAGTGGCTGAAACCTAAGCTCAGACTCATGGGTTTTGTGAACCTTCAGCTCAGTGCTTAAAGGCTTATGATATACACTTCTGTGATACTTTGTTATGGTATAAACAAACACCATGCTTCTGA
This sequence comes from Pezoporus wallicus, assembly GCF_028554395.1. Classification (NCBI taxonomy): domain Eukaryota; kingdom Metazoa; phylum Chordata; class Aves; order Psittaciformes; family Psittacidae; genus Pezoporus; species Pezoporus wallicus. Next base: position 4,550,832 of record NW_026640709.1, read on the forward strand.
TTTGAATTATAATCTCATTCACCCAGAAAGCAATAGAGTTCTGCTTACTTATCCCAGCTGAGAAGATAGCCCAAAGGCTTTTCATGTTGTATGATAAAGTCATTGGCTGTGATTCCAGCTACCCTTTTCCCCCATATAAACAAGGAGACGACTCAACTACTGCTGGTGCAATTACTTAGATGTGGAGCAGTTGTTCAGAGAGTTTTGGATTCAAGTCAGTGCCATGATGTTTATTCTGTAGTGAATTGATGTGTGTGCTAAGGCTTTAGCCAGTTCAGGAAGAAAGCAAAAGTCTGAATTTAGGTATTGGTATGAAGAGTTGGGCAGAAATTTGATGGAATACCTACAAAAAATGTTGAATTAGATGTTTCCTGTAAACTGTGTGTGCAGCCACAACACTCTGATTCTGAGTCACATTTAAACTTGGGATGGAATACAGCTGCAAAGCCTGGATTTAGATCTGAATTTCCAGAAGTTCAAGTTTACTGTGATCACTGGAGTTTATTTGGTTCTGTGCCTAATTGAAATGCAGAACTTTTAAGGTAACTTCAATCAGATGTTTTTGGGATCCACTGAAATAATAACACAATGAAAGCTGAAATGAAACATATCTGGTATTGTGTAGGGATTTTATTAGTATTCCAGTTTAAGGTTAAAATAGTACTCTCATGTAGTCAGCCTATGTTAATAAATGAAAACAGGGGAGTTTGCAAATGATTTGAAGTCATGGGTTACACATTTTTCCAAAGCAAAAGAAAAGCACAGAAAGTTCATCTGAATTCTCAAGGCAGTGCATGTGGTGAACATTAGTTTTCTCTTTCTTCATTTCTTCTTTTTTTTTTTTTTTAAGGTTGACTAGTGCTTTCTTTTTCACCACAAATACTGTACTGGTAACTGAAGATACCTTCCAAATGTATATAATGTCAGGGATGGCAACATCTGCAAAACAAGGACCTTCCATTGGTGTGGTGCACGGTAGCAAGGAAACATAACTATATGTGTTCGGATCTCTGCAGTGATATGTTCTTCCAAAACTGTGAATCACTTCAAATGAAGGAACATTCTTGACTGGCAATAATTGGGAACTAGAGGAAGAAAGGAATGCAGTATTTACTTAAGATCAAAACAAAACCTGAAACAAAGAATCCAGTTCTTGCTTCTAAGTTTAACCTGCAATATTTCATTGTCTTGATCAGCTATACAAATGGGAGAGAAAACTGAGAGGTAAACAAATGTCCAAAGGCTGCCTAGAGGGCTGAGGTTTGTGAGTGCTGTGTTCCTCTTGGCACTGCTGGAACACCCTGCCTGACTTTGTAGACTAGCCTCGGATTGCCTGGCTGCACAGCTTGCAGGTTAGCGATCTCCTGCCTAGAGAAGATCTTCAGTGCCCTGGGAAAGCATCTTACCCACAGAACAGTGGGGAAATAAAACAATTTCTAGAGTGATGAAACCCCACCTGTGAAAATATTCCAGGACCCTCTTAATACTTTCAGAGTGAGAAGGATGGCTACAGCACGTGTGTGCTCTGTTTTTTATGCGCTATGTCAGCTGGGGGTGGGTGGCTGGCTGCTGAAGGAGGCTTGCAAGGTTCAGTCTGTACCAGCTAATTGTGGTTTACCTGATAATGTTCCTAGTGAGCTGGCTGTGCTCTTGTGGCTTTTCCTAAAGCAGATTCCTCCTTTTGGTTATTTTCAGAAGTTTGAAATACAGAAGTCAGCAAGTCAGCCTAGTTGTGATCTCTGACCAAGTGAGGGTTTCTCCAGGCAGTTTAAGCACATACTCTGGGGAGCTGATGTTTGTCCCAAGCTCATGTTTGTCCCACTAGAGTTTAAGAACATGGTACATAGGACTGCACAATTCCAAACAGATACTCACTGCGATCTATTGCCTCTTTGGTCATTGATTCTTAAGACCTTAAGCCCCTTGCCTTTTCCTCTTCACTTCCTTTTTCTCCATCTCCTTAAAAATTTGCAGGAGATGACATGCTGATTTGTAGCATAAAAAGCCTGTCATTTGTAACACTGAGCTTTTCAGATTTCCGGTGATTTGCTACTGTAGCTGCGTTGGGTTCTGCAGTGTTAGACCTGCTCAAATTGTGCAACAGAACAAATGGGATCCATGGATTTTTATTTATTTAGAGGTTTTAAATGATCACATAATACCCACAGATGCAGAAATGACTTGCGTGGTCTCCTCTCTACTTTCCCCAGTCAAGTTCAAAAATGTCAGCATTAAGAACCCAAAAATCAAAATAAAAGGCACCCAAAGCACTTTGGTATTCCTGGTTTTGTTTTGTGCTCTTTCTTCAAGTTATCTCAAAAAAAAGGCACAGAGGTCTCTTAAATATGTATATCGGGTGCTGGCAGCCCTGAATCTTTCTTTGTGTCTTCTGCTGAAGAATGACAGCTGATGGATGAATCTTTGTAAAATGGTCTGAAAGAGCCATATTTACTGAACTGGATCTTTTGAAGGCTTAGTGAGGTGACATTTTGCTTACCACTTTTGTATGAAATTGAACTATGAATCACTTCTGTTATGTCCTATTTTGATTCTCCTCTCTAAATTTCTATTCCTTGTTTGCATTTTAGTAGCATAGGAATAGGGATCCTGAGCTTTTTTGGATGGAAGGCTGTATCTTTAAGAGGCTAGACTTCAGAGGACTTGCCAAATCTTGCATCAAATATAGAACTCGCAGAAAAAGCATTAAAAAATATTTAATCTAAGCGATTAATTTCTTACCATCTGGAAAACCACAAACAGTAACAAAAGCAACTGAAAAATTCATATGCCATTAGTAGGTTGACTGCTTCAATATAGAATATTATGCTGCTCATAGCAACAGATTAATGTATAACCAGCCATGACTGGCTTTTCAAACATATCGGAATAGACAACCCCATACATAATGGCAAATCTGTATATTATGACTGATGTCCAAGATTTATAATGTCATAAAATATTGGTTATGTTGTTTTGACAATGGAAGAATTAACAAACAAGACAGTGCCTGCGGTGATGAACTATCTCATACAGAAACATTATTAAAGATAAAACATTTGGAAATTCTTTAAGAAAAATAACATTTTTGCTCTTTTCACAAGGAAAAAAAGAAGCCAGAAACATGACAGATTTCATCAAAAGAGCTGTTCACAGATTAAATGTAGTTCTGATTTTTGTTTTGCTGTGCTAGACTTCATTTCTCAAATCACAGAAGAATGAGGCAAGTGTTTTCAAGCTTACACTGGTTGGTTGGGTATTTTTTCTTTGTCTTTAGTTTTTTTTCATGTAGTGAATGTCGTTTTTCTGCTATTCCTGTTATATCGTACAAGAATTGTTTGTGTCTGAGCGAGTTCTGTTCAGCCTTCTGGTGTACTCCGAAAATGCTACGCAGGATCCACTGTGATCTTAATGTCTGTTTGTTAAATCAGCAAGGCCTGCTTGTGTAATGAGCTATGGTGATAAATCAGAGAATTGGGTGTTCAACACCATATAGTTTGCAGCTGGCCACATCTCAGTGTATGGAGGCTAGAGAGGTTGTAAGACTGAAAAGAAAATGCACAGAACAGTAGAAGCTAAGACTCAAGATCCTTCAAATACTAAAGAAAATGGGCTGCTCTATAAAAGGGTACTTCTGGCCCCATTGGCTGTCATGGAGATCTACTTGATACAAAGCTCCCCCATTTCTGAGTACATAAATATTTTTACTAGCTTAATTTTTGGTGTGTGTGGCACTTTCTGGATGAACTTTCTTTGTGAACTCAGGCTATGCCAAATCAGTAGATTATTTACTTCACAGTTTGAACACAAAAATATCTGGCAAGAGATAACAGATAATATTTGGTTTAACATCCCAGAAGCAGGAAAACTTGGAAGTGTGTAATTATATTTATCGGCATCAACTAAAAGGATATGGACAGAAGATTGAGGTAAACATGAACATGAAAGTCATTCTCTACCTGGTGAAAATTTGATACCGGTGTTTAGGACAATTTTGTATGAAACACAAAGACAAGCTATCTTTCTCTCATTCTTTTTTTTTTTGGATGCTACTTTTGTGCTAAGCTCCTCCAGAATAAGATTTATAAACGAGTTTAACTGGGCTGTGCCATTGAAGAAACCTATAAAAAAAGGACGTCCTGCTGAGAGTCAAGTAAAGATCCCTTAAACTTTGAGTCCTTCCACTTAATTTTTATACTGGAAAAAATATATTCTGGTTACAAAAACATCTGTTTTATCAGAAACGTTAGGTAGCTGAGCATGTGAAGAAAAGGCTTCTCTATATTGCTAGCGAGATGAAAAGTCAGTCTATTTGTCTTCTCTTTTGTTAGCTTTTATCTTGTGTCTCTGTTACTCTAATCTTAGAGGTCACATCCAAAAGGAATTAATTTAGATGTCTAAACTCGGAACACCATTCCTGCAGATCCTGGTTCCAGCAGCTCATTTCCCAGGTGTTTGGGGCAAACATGACCTTAGCTTTTGACCCCAGAATTACCCCCAAGCCTGAAGTTCTGCTGCTGCCTGTACCCTGGAGCACCTTAGTTGTACCACCATCACCTTGTCATCTTGTTCAGGCTTTTTCCTGGCTAGGATCCAGAACTTCTCTCTGGGGTTTCAACTATATGTTACTTTAAAAGCAAACCTACATATGGTGAATCAATCAATCTCTACTTGAAGTGCAGTGATAGCAACTTTTTTCTTTATAGAACACATATGGGAGGAGAGTGAATTACTGTCCCTCTTGTACAATTGCATGTTGGTAAGTACATTAATATGTATTTGGTTTTCTCCTTTATATGAAGGATAGATTTAGATTGACTGAGGACATACCTGAAATAGTACTGTGATGCTCTTTCATATTCTCACTTCCTGTCCCAGGAAGTTTGAGTTCTGTTTTTGTCACAATGACTGTGACAGATGAAAATGGAGACTGCTAATAGTGCCCATCGGCTTGGACTCCCACTTGCATCTTTCTGATCCCAAAAAGGTGCTGTAACCACCTGCCTTTCCATGACAAGTGTATTGAGAGAGGGTTCTGTGTCTTCTGTACTTTGGAAGAATTTTTTACATTTATTTATTGGGAAAGCACTTTGGCACTTACATTTAAGGATTTGGATTCTATGTAGGTGGAGACATGGGTATGTTCAAAGACTCCTGTTTCAAGGGAAAAAAATAATTTGCATATAGCTCTCCCCAGCTTGTTCCTGCTGCAGTAGGTATGTTGACCTTCAGGTGCGTTTCAGTCTGGAGGTGGTTCCAAAGGCACCTTCTGAGGTGGACAGCTCCTTTAGTGAATGACACAGGGAGGAGCTGAGGTCCCTAAATAAGGATTTCAAATTTCTTTCCTCGGAAAAGTTAAGCTGCACAGCACATGGTGGTGTGAGCTCAACGGCATTTCATACTATGGACTTCTTACCTTTGCAGAGTTGGTAACAGCTGCTTTATGCTCCAGTTAAGCATCAGTGACTAAAGCCCTTTCTGTTAGGGACCACAGCAAACGTTCTGCTAACAGTAAACCCACTGTGATTCTGCCTTACCATTTACTACATCTCCTGCTAAATAATAGTCTGTATTATGAGAAAAAAGGTTAGCTTTATACCTGAACAAATCGGATATATAATTGATTTGCTTCTCCTTGATTGAGAGCATCCAATGTAACTGTCTATGTTCTCAGATAAAAATAAATTAAAAATGCAGCTGCATTTAATTTCAAACTGAAGTCTTTTATAAAGGGGGATAGGGATTTTTAAAGAGCATTTGGCAATTGGTTTAACTGATCTCAGTTGAAATAATATATTCTGTGAAATAATTGGCAAGTGATGTCTAGAGGCAATGAGTTAAGCTAGTGCTGGCTGCACTAGAAAAATCCCACTCATGATTTCTGAGTTCATTTCTTGAAGATATGACAAGTTCTCTCTTGTAGGTTGTAGTATACGGATTGCACTGTGTATCTGTCTGAATTAAGTGGTCAATATCTTCCTCTGAACATCAGTGGCAGGGCTAAATTACTTCTAAGAGCTATGTATAAGACTTTTTAGAACTAAGGCTGAACATTAAAGTTGCTTATTTCTGCTGCTAACAATACTGAATTTCATGGGGCAAATGAAAAAACAAATATGGGTGCTGACTTACTTGCATACTCTTCATATTCCGTACACAGCTATCTCGCTTTGCCTTGCTTTGAAGAAAATGTAATCCGAGCACACAAGAACAACAGCAGTACACTGCAGATGTTTTGGTTTGTGTGGTGTAAGATTGACTTTGAGTGTTACATGGGAAACAGAATGAACCAAACAAAAATATCTAACCCCAACCAAATGATAAATCAAAAAAGCAAAGCACAGGAGTACAGAAGCACCTTTACACCTGGGACTTAAAAACTGAGGTACTGTCTGTGTTTTAGTCAGTCTCTGGCAACAAACTTAGTTTTAATGCCTCGGTTTACCTATGTCAGAGGGGCAGAGGGAAAACTAATATCTTGTGAGTATTGTTAGATCAGTTGCCTCAGAAGAGTTCACCAACCCTTACACAATACTAGCAGAACAAATGAAGGTGTTCACTGGGACTTTTCAGCATGAGATTTGTGTATCTGGAAGAATCCAAGGCTGTTTTGAAGTCAGAGGCAGATATCTGATCTGGGCTCTTAGTTACTGCTGTAATAGGACTATTTTTAGAATTGCACTGGGCTGCTTTTGTTCTGCTGTAATCCTTTCCTGTCTCATTACCATAGTCTGTTTGCTCCAGTAAACTTTAAATACTTCCCAAGTGTAGAACATACAAAGATGAGCACCCCACAATCAGTAATTCTTACAATCCTAGCAGGTGGGCTGTCCAAGGCAGGCATCTGCACTAAGTTTCTAGCTTTGTACATGTCTTATGGAAGTTGTTTTCTCTTAGATTATGCTGCACAACTGAATTGTCCCTGAGCCTCAGATGAGGTCACTAGATACTTCATTTCACACAGTATGATTTTGTACTTCAAGCTATAACTTTTGATGAAAGTTTTTAGAAGATTGTCCCAGATGGAACTGCTGTAAGGCCAAGGCCTCTCTCCCTGAAATGACAAGAGAGGTAGCTGAAGTAGGGTGTCATACAGGAGCTGCAGAATATGGTAGTGATGTGTTCCTGATGGTATAGCCAGGAAAGCTTCCTGTACCCTTAGAACTTCACTTGCATTCTTTAAGACTTAAGGTTAACTTCTCCAAGTAAGAGAGTTTAGTATAAATTCACCATATAAATCCCATCTCTTCCCCTGACTAATCTGGAACCTGATAAGGATATTACCTGTGGTGTTTCTTAGTATCATGCTTGCTGGGCTTTTTGTCTTGCCACCTGGTTAGCAAGGTCCTTTAAAGAGAAATCTCCTCTTGCAGTTCAGAAGTTTCTTATGTCATTCTGCCTGAACTGTTTCTGTGACAAATCTGCTAGTTGCACAAGTAGACAAGTCATATCTAATACACTGTTCAGGTTCTGATAGTCCAGTTCTTGTCTTTCCACTTTACACATTATGCTGGAATTCCTTCTGACCACCTTCGGTGTAATCTGATAGTCTTTTGAGTCTGAAGATTGCATATGAACAGACTTTCTGATTAAATTACCAGGCCTCTGTCTCTCCTGGCCTCCCAGTGTTCCTGGCATTCCTTCCCCCCAGCCCTTCTTGAAGTACTTTATTTTTTTTTCCCTTTTTTCTTTCCTTTTCTATAATTGGGAAATTAAGACATTTACCACCTACAGCAACTAATAGCCAAGCAGAAAAAAATCCAAACGCCAAGCCTAGCACACTTAAAATCCCTCAGTGGCACAGCTCACATTAGGGCACAAGGGAAGTAAAGTATCATTGTATTGCTATTTCATTGTAGCTATATTCATCCATGGGTTCAAATGTTTGTCTTAACCTCCATCTCATAAATTCTAAGTAGTTAGTTCATTGTAAGGAAGACTGAAATATGGAGACAAGTTGATAAAGTGCATTACAAGACAGTTGCATTTCCCTTCATTCCCTGATTCAGGTCAGCCATACTTCATCCCATGGAGATGCATCTTGTTTAGCTTTCAGTGTTTAGAAATACAGAAGAATGGTTGGTCTGTGTCTTGCACACAGCCCAGCATCAGCACTCATTCACTTATTTGAAAATTGTCCAGCATTTTGTGATCTGAGATTTATGTCTTGAGCTGGATCAGTGACTCAAGACACATCATTCAAAACATGACCAAAATAATGTTACAGTATGCTATATATCATCACCCAGTGAATGATTTTGGAACAAATCAGTTGCACCTCTGAAAGCAGTGGTGGTGTTTTCTTTTCTTGTTTGACTGAATTAAAATAGTACTTCATGCTTCCTTTTCACTAAATGAACAATGGTACACAGAGGTAACTTTATCAGCTCAAAGGTATCTCTTATTTTATGACAAACCTCTGTTCCCTTACTGTGTTCATCCGTCATACAGAATACTTTCTGTCACTACATCTGAAACTTGCCTATATTCTTATGGTGTCTATATCATGGTATTTTTGGTAGAGGCCACAGATTTCACTTCACTGTATATCAGCTCTGTTTTCCTTATCCAGGTATTGATTTTTATTGCATCACCAGAGCTTCGATAATTGTAAATCTGCAAATATGTAAATGATTTTTAGTTACTGAAGGAGTGCTGATTTACAGGACAGAAGACCTGGCTCCACAACTTGAGCAGATAAAATGAGTTGGGGTGTTTCTGACGAAGATATTATTCCAGTCATGTGGTTGAATGGAACTCTAGAAAGTGAGAACATTGCAGAAAGATTAAACAAACTAGACAATGAAACAATTATTTATATCTTCATTTTTAGCACACTGGCAAATGGAATGCATCTAGCTAAGTATATAAGTCTCACAAGCTGCCTCTCAATCTGGACCTGTGGAGCTGAGAGAAAGTACCTTAGCAAAGAGAGAGACAGCGAGAAATCAGAGTAAAACTGCAGATGATGGGAACACGCTGTAAAACTGCTTTCAGCCCCTGAAAGAAGCCAGTGTAGCGAACAACTTGTTCTGCTAAGGTCAGTACTAATCCTGTTGCTGATTCAATTCTTTAGAGCAAAATGCTAAAACTAACTAAATAGATTAAAATAGTTATAATTTGGTTCTTCTGTCACTGGACTGTCAAGGCTTGGATCTAAACCTGGGATTTCATCCTTACTGTGGGTCCTTGCCTTTGCTTTTCTCCTCTACCAGTCCACATCAAACATGCCTTGCCAAAGAATTCGGGAAAATACTTTTTGCTATCTTTGAAGGAAATATGGGGCCAAGAAATCAGAAAAAGCTTTGCTGTTTAGCTGTTAGTATTTATAAAACCAGGAAGCCATCACTTATGGGCTTGCCATACAAGGGCTGAATAGACAGAGGAAGTGGTATTTTAACACTGTTAGTGGATCAGTGGGAAGCTGTGATCCACCAGTCTCTTTCTGAGCCTTCCTGACAAACTCACTGCTTTGTATGTTTGTTTCTGTGCCTGAGTAACTGAAGAATGACGGAGAAAGGGATGCAGCTTGTAAAATAGAAGTGGGAAGACTGTGAATTACACACTAATGGCTAGCTATAACAAATTATATTTTCCCTTTAAGTAGACTCTTCAATGCTACTTTTCCAGCTAAGAGATCTCTTATCTGGGATGTAATTAAAACTCCCCACTGTTGCTCAAATCTTAGATACTTAAAATTCTTGTTTGTCTCCCATTAGTATTACATAATTTAAAGCTATCTCTGGTCAAGGAGCATAAAGTAGTTATGCATAGCAGTAATATACAGGATTGTTTCAAGCTAAGTACAGCATGGATCAGGTAAATGGGAGATACAGGTAAATCTGTGACTCTTATTATCTCATATTCCTATGACACGTCTGCTTATCATGCCAGAAAATGGTGCAGAGTTTTCGGGGGTTGTAGGTTGCTGGGGCACAAACAACTCAATGAACTCTTACCCTCTTTGGCTGCCTACAGCAAACCTTACAGAAAGGGAGGCTGCAGTCAACACAAGTTTTCCTGTGCTTTCATTTCACACCACCAACTTTTTGGCAAGCCAGTATGAGCTCATCAGTATAGCTAAGTAATTGGGCTAGTCATAACAGAATTAAGATAAGCCAACCGCGAGAATTGTTTGGACCTCCATGGCAAATGTGCATCTATGCAAAAGAACTTGTTGCTGTTGCATGCTCCATTTAACATACTCTTTCCTAGTATGTATTTTGTTTCAGTAAATGTTTATCACAAGCTGAGCTGTAGCCACATGTCTCTGACTATGAAGACTGGTAGGAGTTTTATGATGGACATTCTATGATAGATACATCACATTAGTGTTATGTTTTATTTGTGATAGCTAAAAATCAAACTCATCCATGTTACCAGACTTGAAACAGTGAATGTTTAATTTACTGACTCCAGTCAGATTACACATGTACAAAGCTTTGTTAATCACACAAGTATTTAGGTGTTTTCAAAGGGTGAGATTAGAATTCAAACTGAATTTAACAGATCATAGAATCATAGAATCGTTAGGGTTGGAAAGGACCTTAAGATCATCTAGTTCCAACCCCCCTGCCGTGGGCAGGCACACCTTACGCTAAATCATATCACCCAAGGCCTCGTCCAACCTGGCCTTGAACACTGCCAGGGATGGAGCATTCACAACCTCCCTGGGCAACCCATTCCAGTGCCTCACCACCCTAACAGGAAAGAATTTCCTTCTTATATCCAACCTAAACTTCCCCTGTTTAAGTTTTAACCCGTTACCCCTTGTCCTATCACTACAGTCTCTAATGAAGAGTCCCTCTCCAGCATCCCTATAGGCCCCAATTAATTAGTTTGAAGTCAACAAGTAAAAACTCTAAAAATGCATTAGCAAGCTATATGTGCAAGAAGGAAAAGAATAATAGGATTAAAAATGATGAATTTAAGATGAATCTGGATGTGGACATTATAAAGGGCCCCAAGCTAAATAGAAGCCACCAACTGGTCATTGAGGGAATATATTTGCAGGGATCTTGAGATGCTGTTTCTAAAACTAGAACAAAATAACATAGACAAACTGGAACAGACAAGTGTAAAGTAACAACTATCATAAAATTTAAAACATTTTGAAAAAATTTTTTGAAGAGTTTGTGGTGTTTATTTGAGAAAAAAAATATTGAAATATGGGTAAGGTCAGAAAAAAAGGCAGTCACAAGATTCATTCTCCATATTAATTTGTAATTCGGTGAGATGTAACAGGCTTATTATATAAAAAAAGATTTAGATAAGACATTGGAAAACGTTTCTAACTAAATAAAGATGGGTAGTGGAATGGATTCCCATAATCTTTTTAAGCATCTCTATGGCTGGAGTTTTTTAAGGATAGATTAGAGAGACATGTAAGCTGATCTGTATAGACAATTTTGCCTCAGAGGAAGGATGAAACTGCCTGTATGTCTTCAGACCCAACTGTGCCTTCACTTTTTTATTTTTATGGTATTTTTTTTCTACATGTATTTCATCATTTGTATGTAACGCAATGCCAAACGCATTAAAATAAGGCTGCTTAAAGTGAGTATGGAAACAAATTGATTAAATTAATTTTTATGTTTTTCCACTCATTATGGAGTATCATGCTGAGGCAGAATACAAAATGAAGTGTGGTGTGAATGCTTATTATGGAAAAGCAAAAAAAAAATAATCCAATATATCCATTTGTAATGGAAAGTCTTTTCTGGTAAGAAAGCTTGCGTTTTCACAGTACTCTTCTACTTTGAGTTTCAGAGTGCTTTCAGAAATGTTCTTTGTATCCCTGAGGCACTTTGTGAGGTGTGACCACATCTGTGTAGCTTCACATTGGAGACAGAAGCTCCAAAATACCCAGTTCAAGATCTAAAACCAGCAGGGCCAGGCCTGGCCTCACCTCCTTCAGGTGCAGCTCATCCCCTCTTCTATGTCATGCTCTCTCGCCATCACTGTCGCTTGTCAGCTTTCAGAAATGTCTCTGTGCTTTCATGAGCACTTTGATGTGAGTTACCATCCTGTATGACAGGGACAAGTGTTGAGTTACTGCCCTTTCCTGAGGACCTCTGTGAACACATCTATGAAGAGCACACAGGTAACAGGGGCTTCTATATGAGAAAGTATAGGTAGAAACCTGAATTGGCATAAAATTTGCAACCTTGACTCTGCTTTTTAGGTATTTTTTTAAAAGAATTATTTAATATTGCTGTTTTTTTCTGAGCAGCTTACATGTCTGCTTTATTTTAATGATAAATACTTGGGCCATACAAATAGTAGTTGCCGTGCCAATGAACACTTCTCCGTGTTAATTTTATTTTAATTTGGCAAGTTCTCAGAGGTAAGTACGTTATAGTAAAACTGTCTCTTTATAGACAGCCATCTGGACATCAAGATAAATCTGTTAAATGTCTCTCTCTCTCTCTGTGTGTGTGTATATATATATGTGTGTGTGTGTGTGTGTATATATATATATATATACATATATATATACACACACACAAGTTGTTTGCCTGGTATTAAGTGGATTTACTTTCTATGAAAACTTTACTTTTGTGGTGTCATTCTTAGAGGCAACAGCAAAAAACCTTTATACAATACAGGGGAAAGAAACCTCCAAACTATCTAATAATGAGAGTAACCTTAACTAAGGATATTTCTCTGAGAATTAATAACTAGCTTGGGTTAATGGTCACTGGCTTCACCTTAGGCCCTCAGTTAATCCCTGAACCTCAGTTGTTATTACCTAATTGACTTAGCTTCATTTCATTTTAACATTTCAAAGTGATCTTCCTAAAATCACACTGACAGAGTAACGTGGTCTCTGTAGATGTGCACTGACATGGTTTCAATATAGTTACTTTGTCTCCATACTCTTGCATTGACATTTCATTTTGTTTTGACATCGCAGTGCCACATCTATGGATCTGTGCAGATGACATGTGATTGCTCAGATTAGGTGAAAGCCTGCCCAGGAGTGAGGGCAAGGGAACATCTTACACAGGGACATGATGCCAGCTAAAAGCCACTATGCAGAATCAGTGTTGTGAATGATTGTTAGCAAACATGATTTGCATGTTGTAAAGGGAAGAAAGATAAAATTTCACTTGAAAACTTGTTGGCTTTCTTAACAGACAGAAATCTTTCCACTCTTAGATCAGATAAAAAAAAACAGGCTGAAAAACATGCCAGGTAATGTATTTAAAAAGAGGGGTTTTGATATTACCATTTCATGCTCATTGAGGCTGCAAATAAGTTATTCAAATCTGGTGTCTTTCAATAACATAGTATCTAATTAAGCAATTGAATACTGTAAGATGCAACTCTAAATTGAGAAATCCCTATAAAAATAGGGCATAAAAATGAAGCCTTTTTATGATGTGGAAAAGTTTTTTTGAAAGTCTTTTGAAGCTCTTTGATCCAGCTCTGAAATAATTTTGGTAGATTACTATTGTACGAAACCCATAATTTATAGTAGCTGACCTAAGCTGCTCTTTGTATAACAGCCATATATGAAACAATAGCAGGAAAGTGAAAAACACAAGGGGAACTAAAACTGCTCTGTTTATTATTTAGCTCATAATTACATCTTCCTTATTTAATCTTTGGAATCCTGGCATGTTCTTAATAATACAGATTCAATTAATATTTACTACACACAGGAGAGTTAGTTTTCAGTAATGCATTTAGACTATCCAAACTTTGTGTAACTTGTGACCTTTCCCTAACCTAAGCGAGGTCTATTTTATACAGATCGTACTAGATAGACAGTTTCTCTATAAATGGTGAAGTTGCTGCCAAGCTCCCATTGTTAGCTAGTTCATTTTTCAACAGGCATACTTTAGGTTCCTATCACACCACTGTAAAGAGCAAGCCCTTGAGGTTTCTTCTTTTGTCAACATAATAAAATGGTTATTTCTGAATAACCTGCAAATCCATCACAAATGGCCCTTTGTGACTTGGAATAACATGATAGCAGGATTTTTTTGGTTTGTTTTTTTTTGCAGGCAGCCTCCTATTTTATTCCATATTATTAAATTAATATTTGAGCAGCATTTGTCTTAGCATATGTATAACTCGTCCTCGAAATAACAAATGCATGGTTCTGACAAGTTATTCTTGCTCAGTGTTCACTGTCTAACTGCCAAAGATCCCTTCAGAAGCTAAATAGTGAGACTACTTCAGCTGAAGGAAAAGGAAGAATCGAGTTGAGTTCTGCTTACTTTTTTTTGTTGACCTTCAAGGAGTTTTAATCAACTCTGTTAAACAAGAACAACCTGTAGGATGGACAAGCTCTTGTCAGAACAACTGGTTTGAGAACTGAGATCTAGCCATCTTTTCCTTTCTGAGACAAGTAGATTTTGGTACAGGAGGAAAGCTAAACCTTTGACTTCAACAGACCTTGCAGATGTGCTGCACAATCAAGGCATGAACATGTGGAAAGGAAGTCTCCTTAGTGAAAGAGGCCGCTCTAACAGCTATATTCCTAATATTGGCTTTGCCTATTTTCTGGTAGCATGGATGCAGATTAGTATCAGAAACAGAAGCTGTCACTAGAAAACTTAGGACAGACTCTTCAAAAGGGGAAACAAGGGCAAAGGGAGGATGCTGAATAAATAAATGTGAAATGGTTAAAAAAGGATGGAAAATTCGAAGGGGAGGATTTAAAGACAGATGAAAAAAGCCATGAAAAGTCTTATGTAATAGTAGTCTAGAGGGTGGAGAAATGCAAAAGCAAATACCAGGACAGAATGACTTTTTGAATACACTGATGTAACCAAACAGGATGAAAATTACTCATAAACTATCAGTACTATTAATGTGATAAATAGTAATAAGGTAAGAGCAGTAAGACATTTGGTCTTTTTTCTTCAGCTTTAGATTGGAAATTTTATTCTGCTCTGAGCTGGCTTCAGAGAAAGATCATTAAACTCATGCTAACAATGTGTCCGCAGAATACAGAAATGTTAAAAAACGTTTTGTCTTTATACTAGAGTGTGACACAGCATTGTGCTGCTTCCCTTTACAAGGAAGTTTTACTTCTCTGTTCAACGCAATGACATCAATTCCTAAAGCTCAGAACAGGCCTTATTACAGTGCTTGTAAG
The DNA here is from genome assembly GCF_028554395.1 of Pezoporus wallicus. NCBI lineage: Eukaryota > Metazoa > Chordata > Aves > Psittaciformes > Psittacidae > Pezoporus > Pezoporus wallicus. The sequence goes on from NW_026640709.1 coordinate 4,565,941, forward strand.
AGCAGATGCTTGGTGAGTCTATATATGCCAGTGTGAACATCAGTCGGTGTTATGCACACTTCTGTTTTCTGGCTAGGCGTAATTCATTAGCAGACTCTACAGAATATTCCATAAAACTGGATTTGGCTTTAATGTTAAGGTTCTAATGACTACAGTATTATTTAAGAAAACAAAACCAACGAGCACCTCACAAATAGTAGTCTCTCCTCTTTAATACTGAAGTTGCTGTTTACATATGATAAACAGAAAAAATACACAAGGGTTTTTTTGCAAGACACAAGTAGGAATAACAATAAAAAAACCAAACTATGTTCTTTCAGCATTTAAAATAGTGACACAGCATATTTTTTGCGGTGGCAAAGCTTCTTCAATAGCATTTAATGAAATTAATACAGTAGGTACACTTTTGTGGCTTATTTCATCCTCATTCTAATACAAAGATGCTTAAAGGGGGCAATACATAAAGATGAGGTCAAAGCTTTTATTAAAGACAGCTGTATTGCTTTCCAACCTGTTATGTCATGGCATTAGGTAGAGGAATAAAGAAACAAATACAAGCCTAACCTGATTTATCTGTGTGTCCCCATATAAATTTGTTTAATGTAAAAACAAAGCAAAGCTTTGATGGAGGTTGAGCAGGATTTTCAACATCTGTGCAGATAAATTTAATTTATTCAAAAAGAAAAAACAGCATTACTGCATCTTGTAAAAGCTGATTTAAATGATTTCATACAACAGAAAGCATATGCACTAGCTAAAACAAATTCAGTTTGCCCTTCAAACCCATTTACTCAAACAACCATTACTTTTGAATTTTCTACTCCAATAATGTTCAGCTATTTCTTCTTTTTTATTCTCTTCTGGATTTCACACATTCCACTAGCCTAAACCCCAAGCCCAGGGGCAGCAGCAACATCATACATGCAGCTCCTGTGTATCTTTACGGGCAGATCCTTAAAGCTGGTTAGGCAAAATAAGCTAAGCACAATACCTTAAATAGCTGAACAGGAATGAATTACAGCTGTAACAGGTTTATTTGTAAAATAAATCTTTTCACTATAGCATGTTAAAACCTAGGATAATAATCTCTATGCAACAATAATTCACTGCAGTGGAGCTATACGAGCTTATCTCTGCAGCAAGGAACAGAGTACTAGGAAGACTAAAGAAAGATATTTTTTCCTGAAAATTAAAGATTAGTCAAAATGATAAGGTCCTTTCTGAAACATAGCAAACTGTTAAAATGAGAACTAAAAGTTCAAAATAAAAATACTGCATATGCATCTGAAAACTATAGCTGAAAGAAAATGGAATAAGATTAATACCCTTTTAAGTCAAGGCAAGACTATAAAAAGCCTGCATGTGATTTTTGAAATCATACAGGCACACAGAGTATCACCTCAGCTGCAAAAAGATGATGAATATGTACTGTAATGTTTTAAAGACCCTTTCCTTATGGAAGAGGTTATCAACTTGTGCTTTAGGAAAACTGTTATCACACCTTTAATTCTACAACAAAATCCGTACCTTTGCTTCTCTGAAAATCAGAACATGGTGAGCAGACATGCAAAACTCTCGCCTTTAAAAAATATTCTGTCCTTTCCCAAATGCCAGTTAGTGAAGAAAAGAGTATTAAAGAGTGTCAAGCTCTGTAAGCTGCTACTAAGAAATCTCTGAGAGCACAAACCTGAGGCCCAACACTGCCCCTCTAAGTGGTGATGAGCATGAAAATAGGGCGAGACTGAACTCACTCAAATCTAAGGAGGGCTAGCACCCACCAAAATGCTCTTCTGCTCTTGGTGGTTTCAACAAAGAGAAAAACAATGCTTTTACAAGTATACATAAGTACGGTGGAAACTTATGCTCTACCCAGCACAGTTTCTATAGGCAAACTTTGTGTGTCTATTTATCCTGCGGCACTGATCCAGTAAAAAGCACTGTTTCATCATCTTTTTTTTCACTCCTCTTGTTGAACACCAGGATGGTAATGTCCTTCAGAAGTAACCCACACAGAGAGCTCCTGCACATTGTTCTTGTGGACTTCAGTACGCCAGAAAATTGTATGTTACAGTACCTACAGGGGTCAAGACAGATTCCTTCCTTAAAGTCGGTTAAGGGAAAAATTCCTAGGTACAGATTCCCTGGGGGGTGGGCTGGAAAAGACAAACACAAGTTATTTTTCAGTCATTAAACTACTTATTGAAAACCCACAAGTGTAAGCCCAAATCTCACTCCCCAAAATCCACTAACTTATTTTTTAACTCCGTATTCCATTATTGATTTTAGCAATTAGATAGTGACAAAACACATATACCAATTATTCTCTCAAAATCTGGCTCTTTACTGTAACAGCCAGAACTTACACAATCCTATCTTATCACTTTAGCTTTATGAGATCTGCATTATGTTTTAAGCCCCAGAATAACAGTCTTTACCAATTTTCCACATTGGTGTAGGTGTTTCAGTCAGTTCACTAGCACTGAATAAATTTGGGAGTTAAACCATAAAAAGCCACTTATTTTTAAAGGTGACTCCCTAATAGGCATAAGAACTGAAAGTTGTACCTTTCAGCCTCTGCATTTTTGTCTTTGTTTAGAATGCTAGAAGAAGCCATCCGGAAGGAAGAAATATTATGAGTATCTAGAAACTAGCTGTTTGACAGAGACAGAAATGCTGATAATGAGTGGGTTGTGTCTGTCTTTTTTGGCTGATCACAACAGAGGTCTGAAGCAAAACAGAAACTCTTGATATGTTTGTATAAAGAGGCAGTAGCATAAGGGCAGGCAGCAGGAGTTCAGCTGAAGTTCAGGGCAGATGCTGCCATTAGTTTACACTGAAGGAAAGTAAAATTGCTTCCGGATTTACCTCTTCCTCCCAACATCAGTGTTGAGCCATGCTGTGTCGCAGAGTCACAATGTCGGTAGGAAAGCAGTCTTTTAGCAGGATACCACGCTCACGATGGCAGTCCAGTTCTTCAATAAATCCATACCAGTAAATGACTAATCCAGGGCCAAATCTATCAAGCAAAAAGGAAAGTTAATTTATGTGCTTGTGTTACGAGAAATTTAATTTCCCAGCTCTAGTTATTTCAACACAGACAGTACTGGACCTCCATTCAATTTTCAAATTTTAACCAGTGTTGAACCATCATGTCATTAATGCCTGGTTCCTTAAATAAAAATGCTATTTAGAGGCTCAAACAATCCAGATCAGACTTCTGTTTTTTTTTTCTTTGAACAATCTGCACATACCAGTAAAAAGACCTATGCTTTAAATACTGAATAATATTCAGTAACTTTGATACATACAGAAGTCTTTCCCGCCCTGCATTCTGTTCTCCCAGATTTGGGCATGCAGGCATTAAAATAAAGGGGTTATGCAACTTCCAGTTCACGCAAATTACACTACCATGAAGATAACAATGAATCCTTAAAATACAGCTGCTAAATGAGGTAATTATTAATGTAAAGCACAATTCGGAAAGAAATAGAAAGTTTCTGCTGTAACATCTCCGAAATGCGTCTCAGGAATTCCTCAGATATTGCTAACTCTGACTGATCCCCACTAGGCAATCTCAGGAAGTAACCCCATGCACCATTTTACCCATCAGGAAGTTCAGACCTTCAGGCTGGGTTCATAAAGAAGTAATCACTATCAATCACTGCATACTGTGATATGTTTTGCACATCAGTTTCACGTTTTTCCTACTGAGAGCACTTAATTAAAGGGCAGCGCTACTTTTGGTGTAGTGTTGCAGGAATTTTACAGTGAAATCATAAATTATGAATGTTGGGTTAGTAAAAGGATGTCTAAAAACAGAACTGCTTTCTGTAGTCTAACATTACAGCAGTCTGTACAACATTAGGCCAAAAAGCTTTTTCTTTTCTTGATTTATTATATGCTGTAGTGAACTTGCCAAAAACAACAGTGCAGGATGAGCTGTTAGATACCGTCTGTACAAGAAAAAGTTCAATATAATGTCATGTAATGGTTTATATGCAGAGCTGTGCTCTGGACTCAACCAATATGGTACCCAATTTTTGTTAATGTTTAATTATAATAAAAATGTGTTATAGGGCTTGCACAGTAACCTAAATATCCACTTAGCAGACAATACAAGCACTCAAAAACGTGGGTAGTGCCAGACCAGCTTCATTAGGGTGGTTTCTTCCCAGCAATGGAGGGAAAACTCTATTTGATGTGCTCATGTAATGGAACAGGCATCAAAGGAAGAAGAAACCCTGCGGCTTCCTCCTGCAGTTTCAATTAGATACGGTAGCCTTTAGTCCAAAACTGCTGCATAGTGTTGTAACATTTCTGTTTATGGCTACTACTCTTCAACCGAGAAGTGGCCGCAGTTCAGTGGCAAAGTAAATTACTCCTCAGCACAGCTGAGGCAACACAGGCAAATGTGGATTTTACAACTGAAATATGATATTTGGAAGGAGAGAGAGGCTGAAACTCTGACAAATCCAGCTACACTACTTAATGTATTCAAACAAATTTAGCATTGAAGAAATCACAGATTAAGAAGTGGCTCCTATGGAAGGGCAATGCTGCCTACACCCAATTCCTAAGTTTTCTCTGGCTGGCCAACAACTTCATGTGGGGACAAGATGTGCATGACCCCACTGCACTATGGAGGCCAGCTAGCCTAGCAGCAGTGAGAAGTAAGTGGCAAGTGAAGCCAAGGACTGATGCTCCTTGCCTCCAGTAGGAGGCTGCAATTTGCTGGTGCAGGATGGGCCTACTTTTGCTACTTCACAGGCTATGTATCTGCTCCCACATCAACCAAACATAATAAAAGGATAATCTAGTAGGGGATGTATATATGTGCTAACCAAAACTATTTTAAAAGCAAAGATAAAGCCCCTGGAAGATAGGAGCAGACCTTACATTTCTAGTGGGCTATTTTATGCAAGGGAGAAGCTATGAAATGTCCACAAATACTTACTCATTATAAGCGCATGTTCCAGGTAAAATCTTCATACTAATGCTCACCCAAGTTTTGAAGGGCTCATTTTGCTCTTTGTGGCAGTTTGAATCCCCTATCCACCACAAAAGAAATGTGGCACTGCACTCGTGTAATTTGAAAAGTTTTTTTTTTTTAAAAGGAAATTTTAAATAAAATTAGTATTTCGAGATGCCCCTAAAGTGTAATTTATGTCTTTCTAGAAAATCATCGCAGCTCAAGCACACTTTTTCAGGAATATTTCATGCTTTAAAAGTTACCTTCAGAAATCATCAGATTTGGTGATAAAATTTATATACAGGAACATCTGCATACTGTTAATTGCAGGTGCAATTTCATCTTTAGCATGAAAACATCTATCAATCCTGCTTTTGGCTGTAATATAGGAAAACTATTTTCCCTGTACTGCCTAGGTTGCACTTTTTTCCACTATATTGTGCCATTCTTTCTATTATAGCTCTATATCATACCTCCCATATGTATGATCACATAAAAAACATACCATACTTCTGTTTAAAAACACTTAAGTGCAGTACTTAAGATCAAAATAACTTGTTGGCACATTAAGCATTTGCCACTGACTATCAGGAACTCCTGCTGCTAAGTGTTAATTTCTCTCTCATTAACACCCAGAGTTGGCAAATCACAAACAATACCACTGGTTAATTACTGCTGCCTTAATTTGAAAAGACACTTAACCTTTTTGTGCAAGGGGATGAGGTGTTGAAGTGTAACCTAGAAGTAAGAACTATCCTTTTTAATTTGACTCCTTCCAAAGCACAGATATGACACTATGAAGAACAAAACACAATGCTGTAAATCACAAAGTAAAGCTTCAAATTGATTTCTGCATCAATGGTAACATTTAACAAGTTAGTGACTAACCCTGGTTTACACAGGAGAATAAACTAAAACGACAGAATGCTTACATAGTATTGCCATGGAAAGGGGATCCACTAGCCCTGAGGAGGAGAAAAAAAACCCCACGTCGAAAGCACCAAATGGTTCTAAAACTATATAGATGTGATATGCAATATAGGCTAGGTTATGCCATTTCATATGAAAGACACACAGGAGAAAGTTTAATATGAAAATCGAGCTTAGATTGTAACAAACTGTGGACTCATATGGATTTTGTTCTTGCTCAGAAAAGTTCTGTAAATCCCTGCAAATGAGCTTAAATTGCATTTTTCCCTCCATCTTTAGCTCTTTCCCTGAAAAGCTTAAGTGTGAAGGAATGTGTCCAAAAGTTATATGAAACGGTAGTTTTACCTATTTCAGTGAAACTATTACTTTTAGAACTTTATTTTTATATGGTGTATCTTTTTAAAGCTGAAAAGAAATCCAAGTAACTAAGGTTTGGTTAATTCCATGCAGTAAAAATTGAATAAATAGGAAATATAGAGGCAAGCCCCCTTCAGAGTATAAAGAACACAGCAAGTGAAAATTGTCCATGCAGGTTGCATAAGTTTACTTTACAACCCAAAGCCAAATGTTTTTTTTTTCCTAAAAAAAATAATCTTTGTGTAAGTCAAGGGATCACTTAAGAAAAAAATATGGAAAAAAAAACCCTAAGTAAAACGTGAACCTGGGTTTCACTTGCCCTCCAATTGAACCAGTTTTGTGCTAGAAAAAAGACTTTTATTTATTTATCAAAGTGGTCTAGTAGGATCACACACATTCTACTTCACTTCAAGAGAAACTACTTTCTAGTAATGTCTTTTCTTTTGGAATATCTGTGTGGGGTCCATGCTAGCTTCTAAGGATTCACCTAGACATGTGGCTGTTGTGAGTGGATTTTTTCACCATCAAAAAGCCTTGCATGTGGTTTTATGAAAAATGCATTTTCAACACACTGCTCGATACTGAGCAGAAATGTAAAACATCTTGCAGCTGTTTTTAACTAAAGGTTCACTTTATTTATTCTCAGTCTATTTGTTACGGATGGGCTGTATGCATCTCAGCATAATGTAAATAATTTTAATTCCGAAAGACTCCCCTAATGAAATGCTGGCATATAAATTATTATTTCTAATATGCATGTACTTACGCAAGTATTTTATCAAACAGATTCAGATAAGTATTCCTGTTATACGAAAGCATAACAGCCTACCTGGTTGGTGATTTTACTTCTGAAGGTCACATCTGAATGTGACTTTGAAGGGACCTCATTCCGGCCCCTTGCTTTTTAATGTCAGATCATCAACAGGGGCAGCTGAAAAGCTGGCTTTGTTTCCTTGTTTTTCTTTTTAAATATCAAATCAGAGCATTACCACTTGCATGTGACTACTTACTTCATGGGAAAAGGGAATTACAAAAAATCACAAATAAATTATTATATTCTAAGTCATTTATCACAGTTCCTTTGAATCACAGTTGTGAGTAAAGTGGTTTTACTTGTAGTACTAATGAACCCTGAAGATATAATTAATCCCCCTATAATAGCTAATAAATTTATTGATTAAGGACTCACAACTTTATTTTAGTGTTCCTGTAGAAGTCTCATTTGTGTCAGTGGAGGGAATTTAGATATTTGCAGGGCCAGGCTAGTAGGTAACAACCGCAGACCACATTTTCAAGTAAGGTCAGTTGGCATCAGCCAGCCAACTTCCTTACGTCTAGACCAGTTTACCACTGCAGATGACACAGCGTTATATATCTTGGCAAACATTTAATAGCTGCTGCTCAGACACTGACTTTGATTAGCAAGAATTTTTCCATATAAGCAGCTACCACAAGAGTAGCTCAGAAGAGTTTGTAACAGGGCATTTCTGCTACTGTTCATTTCTATAGAATTTTAAAATCAAATAAAGGTATTTGTGCATGAAGAGAGTGCATTTTTAAAACTCTGAAGGCAATTTAAAGATAACTGTGGGGTTTTATTATCCTCACCACTTTTTAAATCCTCCATATGCTTTTGTGATTCAGTAACACGCACTGATTTAAATAAAACATGCCTTCAAGGCATTACACAGGACCTTATTTCTTTGACTTCACCAAATCTGGTTGAAAGAAATCCAGTACTTAGTAACAAGTTTAACAAGTTCTGATCACATACTTTTAAAGATAATAGGAAACTTGTCCATGACACTAGCAAGCACTGAATCAAGCTTTGCATGAAAAAGTTTGCAGCATATGGTGTCTCAAGGATCCAGGCACACAGTTTATGCTGCTTAAGGTAAGTTAAGCAAGTTAAAACCTAATCTGCTTTAAGCTTTGATGTTATGACAGTAATTAGGGGAAGTCTTATTTTTACTGAAGACATGAAAAAATATTAAAGTCTATTAATATTCTATGAGACTCCCATTTCCAAGGAGGCTTTGACTCAAAAGTGAGAATTTCTTTTGGGCTGACAAAGGCAGGCACTTCCATGAATGCCACATATTGAAGTTACATGCATTTGGTATGGAATGTGGAGTTGTTAGGTGAAGCAAAGGTAGATGGAAACTAGTATCAGGTTTGTGTCTCTAGTCACACCTCTCTTGGATACGATTAAATCTTAATGACCATTTTTTCTTAATCCTAGCTGTCATCTTATCTGTGCAATTGTTAAGACATCAGTCAAATAGAAGCATTTCATTAGGCTTATTATATGATTTAATTGATTTTGTCATTTAGAGAAATAAAAAAGCAATATTTATGTGGATATAAGAGACTAAAATATTTTAGAATTTTGCATAGCAGAATTTTAAAATGCATATTAATAGAATGCACAAAACTGTGCATCACTGTCATTAAAATACTATAAATACAATATAACTTTTAGCAGCATAATAAATTTTTAATAAACAAATTGTCGAAACACATTCTTCACTTACACTTATTCATTCAGATCTGAGTACTGTTCTCCAGGCAAATAAAGGATTTTCATAATCCTCAATGACAAGTTATTATTTTTTTTTTAAATATAGTTCTCATGAAAATTAACTTTTAAAAGCTATGATTAAATAACATTAAGGTTACACTGATTTACAAGGATCAAGGCTTTCTAAGTGAAGACTGATGACTTTCTAAGTGAAGAAGTGAGTGAAAAAGAAAATACATACTTGCTCAAGGCAGCTTATCATTAAGACAAGGGAGCCTTGAGTGAATTTCTCAGTTTTATTGGTTCATGTCCTAACTTTTACTGAAACATATTGTTTACTATTAATAGTATTCCAGATGCTCAACTCTCAAAGTGGCTGTGTGTACTTAAGTTAAAATTTTCTCTTTTTTATATTTAGCAGCTTCAAAATCAGGTAGGTGCTTTGCACATCAGACACTGAGGTTTTGTGTTGTAAAGACAGACTCTTATGTGCTGTGCAGGTGCCCCCTATGCCTGGACTGGGCCGATGCACTTAAAATTAACATGGTACTCATATTACCATTTTAGAAGAGAAACTGCTAATCCTTATGCTGCTGGACTGTTTCATGGGAACTTTGGCCAAAGTTTTCTCTGGCTTTAACAGAGATGACTTGGATATACATTTTGGAAAACAATGCATTTTAGCTGCCTGGGAAGTTAGTTCCAGTATCTGTCTAAAAAAAAAGAGATAATAGAGATAATAGACAGTGTTCCAGGTACCTTATGTGGTAATTTGGAGATAGATCCAAGTTTCCCTGAGGTATAAGATTCTTGCATCACTTAACCATCTCAATTCAGGGCAAAGTGACTTCAGGCACTTTGATGATGGGCATAACTAAGCAAAAGAAGCTCAACTAAAAAAATCTCAACCTGAAAGGTATAATAAGCACAATATAAGAAAGCTTCCTACGTCTTTTTCTGAAGTTTCATACATTCTTTGTTGATGGAGAGAGTCTAATACTCTGTATTAGTTGTTGCATTTACATGTTTGCCCTTTATAATTCAGGGTTAGCACAATGATTTAATGCACCTCCACAAATGCATTAAAGTGCTCTTGTTCAAAGCAGCAATACCCTTCTATTGTGCAACATGCAATTTGATGACTAGTTTACTAAAGCTATGCTACTTCTATTTAAGTTGTGCTTTGTATTTACCAGTTAAGACACTGCATGCAGATGCACTAAGAATGTTGTCATCCAAAAAAGCTGGGAGAAAATGTGACTGCATTACAGAATTATTAATAGAATCATAGAATAGGTTGAGTTGGTAGCGACCTTAAGGATCATCCAGTTTCAACACCCTGCTACAGCCAGGGACACCTTCCACTTAGACCAGGTTGCCCAGATCCCTGTCCAACCTGGCCTTCAACATGCCAGGGATAGGGCAGCCGCAGCTTCTCTGGGCAACGTGTTCCAGTGCCTCACCACCCCCACAGAGAAGAATTTCTTCCTACTGTGTAATCTAAATTTACTCTCTTCAGTTTAAAGCCATTGGCCCTTGTTCTATCATTCCATGCCCTTGTAAAAAGTCCCACTCCAGCTTTCCTGTAGGTCCTCTTTAGGTAGTGAAGGCTGCTATTTCTATATACCATATATTTTCACTGGAAGCAATGCTTTCAGATTAAACCCAGACAATAGCTTCCTGAGGTACTTGCTTGTTACTCAGTTTCCCTGAGAAAGCCTGATGCCATTAGTTCACTCTCCAGAAACTGTCAATGCAAGGGTGCTATTGTTTGATTCTGCACATGTGAAGCTGTGGATCAGTGCTGAGAGGAGTTACTGAGGTTATTTCAAACATTTTGTTAAACTCACAGCAGTCCTCCCAAAGGAATGCTTGGCTGCAAACTCCCTCTTGTCCCGGGTGACAGAAAACATGAGAAAAGCTTTTGAGTACAGTTAGATTGAAGTCCAGGCAGCATTAAGGGCTGGTCAATGTATGTTGCCATTAGGTGATTAATAGTTGTTTATTTTCAGGGCTGGAAGTAACAGGCCATCCTAAGGCCAGTGCAAGATGATATCTGAATAATCTGTGAGTGCCTCAGCTTGCAGCAATCCGTTCTTTCTCTGCAGCTGTTTTTCTGGTGACAGCACTTGCCAGAGTGATAGGATATGCCAAGAGTGCATTTAAGAGAGGAGGCACTGCTCTCACAGCAACTAACTTCTGTTTAATAATTATTGTAAAATAGAACCAAACTGAGAAAACTTGTCCAGCAATTTCTGATAGCAAAAATGCTGATAAATAAACACACTATATACCCGTGTATTTAGCATTTGCTGAGAATAAATCCTGAAGCCAGCATTAAAGGTATCTCAAGAAATTTTGAATGAATTATTAGACAATTCTGTATCTCCGAATCCTTATGCACAAATATACAATAAAATAATGTAACAGATGAATTAACAAATTAACAATGAGGGCAGCTCATTTGTGCTTCCAGCCTTCCAGATCAGAGAATTAGTCCAAGACTGGATAGTAAATCACACTGAGCATCTTCACACAATGTTGCTTAGCAGTTAACTGCCAAACACACTATTATGCATAACTGACAGGCAGAAATATTTTGTGATGCTGTACTTAAATTTACTCTCTCTCAAAGTGCAACTCACCTATCTGTATTAAGCAGAGAACAGATGAAAAAGAAAGTACTACGTCTGCTGCCCATTACTGTAGCACCTCATGCCCACCCAGAAGGAAAGAAACACCTCATCTGAACTGGAATATCACTGCCGCCTTTGGAATCTGATGGCAAACTCTAACTGTATCTGGAATTCACCTACTTGTAATGCCTGGGGCTTATCAGCTTGTCTTCCAGTTGATACATATATCTAGTGCCTGCAGAATTGGTGTTGGCCCTGCCCCACTTCATTTTTGAAAATAATTTGCTTTTCAGTTGTATTTGGAAAAGGAGTGCGTCCCAAGATATGTAAGCCTGATGCATTGCCTGCAAAATACCAAGTGTTTCAGAAGACTATAAAAACATTTCATGTGGTGAAAGGTGGAGCCTGTTCCAGAGACTTTAGGAGGGCACCAAAGCAATTTGCAGAATTGTTATGCTAATTATCAGATGAAATAAGTGCATAAGTGGCGATGTACAAAGACATCTACTTCCCCTTTTTTGCCTTCTGTCTTCTTCACTGTTTACATACACACACAGAGGTCTACCACATGCACCTTCTGAAAAATTCACAGTGCTATTTAGATTTATTTACAAGTTATTTGTTCTTTCTTAGTATATACCAACACTATTTAATTTCAACTTTAGTATCAGGCACCCAAATTCTCTGCAGGTATAAGGCATCTCTTTCGACCTGATATTTCCAACCTGCTGCCTCCTCCTGGAGTAAGATGCATTAACATTTGTCCCTCTTTTGAATGATGGTGATTGTACATGTCAACACATAACTGAATTATAACACCAAAGCAAGGGAAACCAATTCGTTTCCTGTCTCTACCAAAAGAGATTTAAACCTGCCTTTACCATGCAGGAGACTGGCCTAAATGCTAAGCAACAACAGAAGAACTGTAGGATGCAAATTTCAAACCAGTCAATTTTGCATAATAAAAGAACCACTTAATCAAAGGCTATATACTATGGTCTAGTGGAAGAGGCACTCATGCAGGAGGAAGCAAGTCCCGATTATAATCTCAGCTCTGAGGAAACATTTAACACTTAAATTGAAACCTCCTTCCTTGCTTCACGGTCATGCTTCATCTAACAAGCACACCACCTTTCTTGGTCCTTAAATATTTCATGCAAAGGTGTTCAATACAGAAGGCTGAAAGCACAAACTTGTTCTCCACAACAACTTGAAGTGGGCACCATACTAATCCCAGTGCAGCAACAATGCAAGCTTGAGTTTTCACAGGCAGACTGAACCCAAGTCTACAAGATATACAGATTTTCACTGCCATGTAAGCGAGCCTAGAAGAAGGGAGAGGAAGAATCAAACCAAGAATGCTGTTATTCTTGAAGGTTTAAAAGCAACAGCATATTAGTTGAGATAGCCAGTGACATATTACAACCCATGTCTAATGAGAACTGAGCCAGAGGTCTGCAACACAATAAAGTCACATTAGTATGAATAATTTCCCTGATATAAGAATATGTTGAAAATTGCAGAAGACAAGTTGGACTCTGTATTCCTGTGATTTTGGTTTTGGTTTTTTTTTTTTTTCTTTGCCATGCAATTGTTACATTGGTATGTCAAGTCATTTACTCTGTATATGCCATTTGTATGTTAGCTGTTCCCAAAGATGGTATGAAGGTTATAATGCAAATAGCCACAAGGCCTCTATGTTACATAGAGTGAAATCCTTTTAGACAAATTTAAAACAAACTGAGAGCGACTACGGACTTTTTTTTTCCTAAAGGTCAGTATAATATATGCACCTGGACTACTGGAAGTCACTGTGAAAACTGCTGTATTGAAAAAGGGAGTCTAATGTCAATCAGTGGGTAGGATACGAATAGAATCCATGCAAAATATTGCAGTATTAACGTTATGTGTGATACAAACATTTTTCTCAGTTATGGCTGGTTTGGTGTCTGGTAACTCCATTTATAAATGGAGTTTTTTATATCAATAAATATTACTATTGAGTATTTTTAACATTTTAATAAAAGAAGAAAAAATATATTAAGCATTGAAAACTTCTAGTACTGAATAGTCTATTCACCTTAACTGCTTCTCTTAACCTTTTTGGTTTATATGCAGTGTATTTTATAAAGGAACATTGTTGGTTGGCAGTCTTCTAAGGGCATCAAAGATAACACCATTGGGTTGCTAGTCCTGTTCAATTCCTGCTCCATTTAAGACAAAAGCAAAACTAATAGAAAAGCAACAAGAAGAAGAAAAGTAAAGAAATACAAGTTTTCCCTAAAAAAATAAATTAAACTCAATTAAGCAGCTTGGAATGTCATGAACAGCTGAACATCAAGCAATTTTATCAACTTTTTTGAGACTAGGGTAACTTCCACCTGAGCTCAGATACCTCGCTGTTTTTTGGATCTTACATTGCCTAGAAGCTCAGAATAAATACATTAAGTCACAAAATTAGGATCTACCATGAACAGCTAGCTGTCTTTAACTCTCCCTTGTCAGCCAAAAATTGCAAAGAGTTTTTTGTTTCTTATTTAAAGTGCCTATTTTCTGGTGTTCTTTCTGTATTTGTTGCAATTCCAAAGCATGTCATACGTTCAAAAAGTAACGAAGGACAGAGGTTACAAACAGTTCCTGAATTCCATGGTTGCTGTACTCTCTCTTACAAAAACCTCTCAAGAAAGCTGTCTCTCACCGAAACCCACTTATCATGAATAGCCATGATGCAGCCAAAGGAGAGGTGCTGAAATAAGGCTTCCATCTGCTCCAGCCTGAGCACAGATCACTGAATATGTTGAAGACAGGAATGACAAAATTCAACCTGAACTAAGTAATGGAAGCCCAATACAGTGACAGCACAAGGGGCAATGGGTTAAAACTTAAACAGGGGATCCTGCCCGTCTACTCTGCTCTCCTGAGACCTCGCTTGGAGTATTGTGTGCAGTTCTGGTGTCCTCAGCATAAGAAGGACATGGAACTGTTGGAACAAGTCCAGAGGAGGGCCACGAGGATGATCAGGGGCCTGGAGCACCTCCCGTATGAAGACAGGCTGAGAAAGTTGGGGCTGTTCAGCCTGGAGAAGAGAAGGCTGCGTGGAGACCTCATAGCAGCCTTCCAGTATCTGAAGGGGGCCTATAAGGGTGTTGGGGATGGATTCTTCATTAGGGACTGCAGTGATAGGACAACGGGTAATGGGTTAAAACTTAAACAGGGGAAGTTTAGATTGGATATAAGGAAGGAAGAAATTCTTTACTGTAAGGGTGGTGAGGCACTGGAATGGGTTGCCCAGGGAGGTTGTGAATGCTCCATCCCTGGCAGTGTTCAAGTCCAGGTTGGACAGAGCCTTGGGTGTCATGGTTTAGTGTGAGGTGTCCCTGCCCATTGCAGGGGGGTTGGAACTAGATGATCTTAAGGTCCTTTCCAACCCTAACTATTCTATGATTCTATAGACATTGAAAAAGATACTGAAGGTATCTTTCCTGTCAGTCCCCTCAGTCTGTAGCAAAAGGGGGGGGGGGGTCCTATGTGATCAAGCTAGACCACTGTGTGGAAGAAAAACAAAATTCAAAACCCCAAACACACATACACACACAAAAAAAAAAAAAAAAAAGAGAGAGGAAAGCAGAGTCAGTAAATGAGAAAAAAGAACAACTGCACCTCATTAAATTTAACAGAGAACATTTTGGCAATTAGAATTATTTCCTTATCCTTCTAGGATCTCTCCATACCAGTCCCTGACTTTTGTCAAAGATTTGAAAATCACTCGCTGTCTCTTTGAGGTACCATATCTTTTACAAATTAGTATTCCTACACTTGAGGTAACTTCTACACATGGTTTTAAGTAACTGAACTGACTTAAGAGGTAGGATTGTGCACAACAGAATAGTACAGCTTAGTTAGCTATTGCATATTACTAGACACTAATACTAATAAACTCAGCAAGTCTGGCACATCTTCCTGAAGAATGAGATGAATAAGCAGTAGGATTAGGAGCTTTTAAACACCAAGTCTTTCCTTTATGGAATTCCTCCAACGATGAAGTTATCATCATGATCAGGCTACCGAGACGCAAACAGACTAATCATCATTTGGAACAGAGTGGTTTCAAAAACTAGCTACTCAGTCAAAAAAACCCAGCTGCCCCACTCTCCTTCCCTGCTCAGAAGTATCTTACAGCAAGATGTATAAATGGACACTGGCATATACATTTTTTTCCTCAAGGCTCCCTGGGCCTAAAGATGTCATACAGGTATTGTATTTTTGCTGAGGGTAAATAGGACTTCCACTTAGAGACTGAATACCTTCCCTCTCCACAACTGCTAAATCCACATTAACATTTTAAAAAGCCATACCAATAGATTAAGCATTATTTTTAGTTAAGTTCAAAGAGAAGAAAGAGTACAGCTTTGCCTGCTCTACCTGATTTCACTATGGCAACAGCACAAAAATGGTAAATTCAGGAGATTAAGAGAGCTATAATTCCAGCTGAAGCAGCAAAAATAAGAATAAAAAAATAACTTATAACTTCTTGATTACATACAGGCACTTCTGAACCATTATTTAATTAAAAGAAAAAAACCCAAACAAGTCAGACCACATAAAAAATTAAAGCAATGGTATAGAACAGTATACAACAGCTTCTATTTGCTTAAGCAATATTTCCACTTTAATGTACTTATTTGCTCTCATTTGCTTAACACTGCCAATATTTAGTACTGTGCAAATTTATGGAAAGCTGACTTTAAAGAGCTTTGTGGTACTGAGTGATTTTTTAATTCTTTTATATACTTATACTGAAGTGACTTGATGAGATTCTGGAATAGATGAAATGTAACTGAGAAGCATGTAACGATGTCTTGTGACATGCTGAGAGGATAGTAACATTCCTGTGGGTAAAATAATCTGACTGCTTTTACATTGGTTTACTTCGCAAAAAAGTCTCTTCCATGACTATAAAAGTGACAGATAAAACCCAATAGATTTATAAACTTGTTCCATGGATATGTAAGGACAATTGTGCATTTGCATACTACCTTGCTTATATACTGCAAGAAGTGGGAGATTGTCTAATATTTATGTTAAAGGAACTCAAACTGTGTTTCACTTTTTAGAAAACAAAACAAACCCAAAGCAGATACTATATTTGGATTGCTACTGTGTAAACACATAATAAACAAACTTAATAGAAGAGCAGATGTAGTGACAGAAAAGGAAAACTTTTAACTTGTTGATATCACTGTCTGGCAGCCATGAGCAATCTTACAACATCTGTTGTCTTAAATAGTAAAGATCCAGAAACTAGAGCAAACATTTTTTTTCTATGTCCATGTTAAAGTTATCTACTGTTTTTACCACAGAGAACTGTTCTGACTTTTGTACATGATCTGCAACTTAACTGTAGCAAGACCCAAATATTGCTACAGTTCTTTTCAAACCTACACATAGATATATATCCTGTAATAAAGAAATTATATTTCTATTTACTTTCCCAGAGGAAGGAAAAATCAATCTGAATAACAGCTGATCGGTAAAGGGGTGTGAAGTGATGCAGCTAAGGAAAGCGCAAAATGATCCTATGAAGCCCTGGGAGACAGATTTTCAGTAAAAGTCTAGAAATACTGTATTGCCTTAAAGACTTGCTTAGCCCTCATCTGCAAACTGTAGATAGGTCATCCAAGACAGACATGTAAAGCCAGATATGGAGCAAGGCTACCGCACTGTCCAGAAAAACTTAAGAGCCGCTCACAGGAAAGACTGGGTAAGTTTGGCCTTTATAGCCTAGGAGAAGGGGTGTAACTCCTCCACAAACACATCAGGGAGACCAGTGCTCTGGGTCTAGCAAAAACTTTCAGTGAGGGCAGTGGGACCAAAATACTAAATGATTTTAAAATCCCACCTAGTGAGTTTAATGTGTTTATCATTGTGTTTATGATGGGTACTAGACACAGTGACAAAATTTTCCATTTTAACTTTTCTATTCTATTTTTCTATTTTAGAAATGTAGAATAGAAATGTATTTTCTGTTTCTAGAAAATACATTTCTAAATGCCGTGCATGAAACTAATAACACAATATACACTCTCAAGCAATTTCAAATTATACCACCACTTCTAACAAAATTAAATACAGACCCAAATGTTTTTTCCTTATCTGAGGAACAAAGACAAATGCCTATATAAGATGTTATATATTTATAAAATGAGATACCAGAAAGTTATTCAGAATGCAGGAAGATAAAGAGTTTTAAAACAGGTAAGATGAAAAGCAATCTCCTTTTCAAATGAGCAGTATGAATTTGAACCATTGTTTATCTACCCACAGACACAGCTCAACAATTTAGTTTTCATAAATAATAACGGACTGTCTGATTTTTATCAAAGGTAACATCTTCAAGCTGCAAAGGTTCTCTTGTCATGGAAAACAAACACATGAAGACAAGGAAACTTTTCTAATTGAAGAAGTATATACAACTTTTCTAATTTGTCTTGTTTTTATAACACATACGCACAACCTGAAGCTCCTTCTGGTTTAGTGTTACCCCGGTTACTCTTGCATAATCCTCAAGCCTAGAGCAAATTCAACAATCAAAGATACACTGAAAGAAACATAACCTCCAAACCTCAGAAACCTGAGTAATAGCTCCATCACTAGTTCCCTGTTCTAGTTTTCAACGAAAAAAGATTACCTGAAAGCAATACCCATGCCAGTCACACACTCCATTGTTGTTTTGTTGTCTCCCCAGCCCCATAACCCTTCCCCTTAAAATTAATTTCTAGATTCCTTCTAAGGTTCTAACTGCAGTGTACATA
Organism: Pezoporus wallicus; assembly: GCF_028554395.1. Taxonomy (NCBI): domain Eukaryota; kingdom Metazoa; phylum Chordata; class Aves; order Psittaciformes; family Psittacidae; genus Pezoporus; species Pezoporus wallicus. The sequence goes on from NW_026640709.1 coordinate 4,584,166, forward strand.
GCTCATAAAAGGTTCCAGGTATCAGCTGACCACCTTCTCACCCCTGACTGACTTGCAGAAGTGGACTCAAAGCGGATACCGCACTTCATAAAGCACAGAGCAATTCTAATAGTAAATGAACACATAAAATTCTCAGCGGAGAATTTTTACCTGTAAAATACCTTCCTGGCAGAGATAAGTGTGACTGGCGCCTACTCATGGAGTATAATGCAATGCCTGCCACCTCCAACAGACTTGATCACAGCAGAAACGGCTGAACAGTTTTGGGTTTTGTTTTCTTTTGCTTACAAATAGAGCTTAACTTTACAGTAAAACTGAACAAAGCAATAGCAACTGAATCAAATGTGACAGCAAACCCCCGTTTTATGCACACACTTTATTGCAGTTCTTAACTCTGTTTGTACAGCTAGTGAGTTTATGCTCCTGAATGGCTACAACTGAATTACACACACAGAGTGGTAATTCACCAACTGAATGAATAAAAAAGGAGGATGACTATTTTGGGGGGGGTGGGGTGGGGGGTCGGTGGGGTAGTGTACACTCAACTACTCCGTCTTTCCTGTCCAGTCACTTACAGAACAAAAATATTTACTGTATGGGTGAGCCACTAAGTGTCAGAAGTTTGAAGGAAGAACCACCTCTATTTCCACATATTGCTTCTAACAAGAATCCTTTTCATATAACTCATGATTTTAGGATGCTTAAAAAATGAGAGGCAGGAGAGATGAAAAAAAGTTTACTAAATCCACTGTCACCATGGATTTAGTCTTTGCGAAGACAAAATGGAGAAAGGTATGTGAAACAGAAGTGTGGGGTGAAACACCTGGACAACAATAAAAAAATCCCAAAAGCTTTATGTTAGAAAAGCAGACAGTTAAGTTAACCTCTTAATTCAGCATTAACTGGCACCTGCCAAGAAACTTGTAATGAAAGCTGATGATACTAAATGATGACATTTAAATGGTCTCCCAATTTCAGAAATATAAATTGTCAAAGATAAGCTATATGACACACAAGCAACCACCTTTTTCAACCTCGTATACTGGACTAAGTGAAATATTATTTGTTCTCAGCATTTTTTCCATAAAACAGAAAAAAAATTAACGATTTTAGTGTACTACCAGATAGGTGAATTTAAACGTGAAGCTCTTAATTTTTACAATAAATATTACAGTTATTTTACATTGAAACACCTTTTAAAATAATTTATTTACTTATTTAATTAAATATAATTTTATTTAATTTAATATAAATTCCAATGTTTCCAGATGAATCTCAAAAACTCACTAATTATCATGTTGGACTTACAGTTTTACATATTTTGGTCATTCTAGATGCATGAGAGTCTAATAAATAATTTTAAGAGATTACCAGAAAAGTAATCTTGACAGTTCAGCTTTTTCAATGACTAAACCCATACTCCATGAAGAGTAAAATTAAATGCCAATTTTAAAAATAGTAATTGGAAGTTAAACATTCTAGCATGAGGTGTCCCTGCAACCATGGGATTGAAACTAACTGATCTTAAAGTCCTTTCCAACCCTAGCCATTCTATGATTCTATATTTTATCTTGCCCATAGACTAATTATTACAATGTTACCTTTAGACTAAGTGAAGGGTAAATATTTGGCTCTCAAGAACAGTCTTATGGGAAATGTGTTTTATGTTTACTGTTATTCGATGATGAAATGTCAACTGACTAAAATATTTCAATAATAAATTATTCCATTCAATAAAAGCATCAATAGTTTGCCTAGTTTTAAAATACAATTTCACTATAACGCATTGAAAGAAATAGCACTAATGTAAAAGCTCTGCCATGTGCATGAGTCCATATTAAACCACAGCCCCTAACCAGCGGCTTTAGTGTATTGTTAAAGGACTGACAGACCCACAGCCACAAAGAAATTCAGAGATCAGGCTAAAAATCTTTACTCACCACTTTGTGCCTGGATATAATTCACTGACTGTATGAAGGGTAGGCCAGTAATTCTGAATTCCCTGTCTTTGTAGGTTTAATGTAAAACTATTACAATAGTCAGTATCTTAAAATAATAGTGCCTAATGTTAAGGATGTTGTGCATAAACACACATATATTACACAGACCTGTTTATATATGTGGTCTTTTTTTTCAAAATGTGGGGGCAAAATGATTTTGATTACCTCACTAAAACACAAACAAAGAAATATTGACCATTCAATCAGGAGTTGCATCCATTGGACTGTATGATAGGGACCTTCCAAATGCAATTGAAGAAAATGTATCTCATAAATAATGCTCTGCCCATTAAGTCACAGACAGTCATCTTATAGTTCACAGGATGCAATATGAAAAAGCAAGGTGGTCAGCATGATGATGTGGAAATTTTTGCAATAGTTCAAAATGAATTAAAACCAGTAATGAACAAAAAAATTACTCTCTTCTTGAGATATAACCTTGTTTACTACTTCTATTTTTTTTCCTTATTTTGAAGCATTCTATCTCATTCATGATTCCCTTACATGAATGGAAGGTAAACAGAGGCACTGAAATCTCACATGACACTAAAGCATCTCACAGCCATGTATTTTAATTTCTGGCATACATTATGATCCACACTTAATGGATCCTCTGTTCTTATGCCATTTTGATTATATCAGCATGTATTTTAGTCATTGATCACCAACTCTATTTGTCTTTTATATCATAATTTGACATCAATACAAGAAACAGGATGAGATGTAAACAAAATGATACAGAATTACAAAATAATAGTTGAACATGAATTATGTTTGCAGTGCATGACTTGTCAGTACCAGATTTAAGAGTAATGAATGCTTCCTTGTATTGCAGTCCCAGAAATTCAATAAAAGCAAGAAAAAAGCTGCTTTCAGAGTTAAAAATAAAATAAAAATAAAATGCCATTGCCAGTTTATAATCACTTCTAAGTCTGTCTTATTAAGAAGTCAGGGATGGACATGAGATGCCTCATGTTACTGTTATCCGTGGCTCTTTAGTAAACAGTTCTTCTAATAAAACCCTGCTGTAACTAGCATGCTTTCATAATTCAGCTTGGTCCCAGCAATTTACTTTTCCAGTTGCTATTTCCACCTGTACAGACACCAGAGAAGCAGTGAAGAATGCACCATATCACTATTTGGCTGTGCAAAATCTGGACACTCAACCTTTAACACTCAGTTTGAGGTCAGACTAACAATTTGGAGTTTTAATGCAGAAGTTACCACTTTTAGCAACACTAAAATTCAGTAATTTTTGATCAAAATTAAACATATAAAATTTTTGACAAAGAAATTTTTCATTTTAGTTTGTGGAAATGTAATTCAGCTTTAAATGGCATTTCCTCCCTCCTTTTAATATGCTGGAATATGATTAGATTTCCTCAACTCTAAGGATGTACTATGAAAAAAGAGTAGGGGGAGATATGATCCTTCAGAGCCACAACAGCCATCCACATTAAATACTGTGCACTGCAGGACTGCAGTTGTTGCCTTATCAAAAACTATCAAAATGTTGCTTTCTCAAAAAGCAAACATTTCAAGTTTATTCAAATAATTTACATAGTCTCAGCTGAACTGAAGCAGACACTATACTTTGGCACTGCAGCAGAAATGCTGAAACATATGAAAACTTTGTTCTCTGTCCAAAAATGCCCCCAATAGCCAAGAAAACACAGATTTTCTGAAGTGACAATGACTATCTTTAAATAAAGGAAAGAAGAATACTGTAAGAAATCAAAGAAATGGGCCATTGGAGTGCTTTGGCATAAAAATGGCATAAATGAATTTATCACCAGTGCAGTCTGATGAAGCTTTTCAGATTTTTAGTATTTGCTTATCTTTGTTAATATACTCAGGCATGTATGTATCTTCTGAGAGGTCTGCTTTAATGGCTGAGCCAAAAGGAAGTGTCAAAAGACACCAAAAAATTATTATAAGTAGTAGCTTGTTTTCCATGAACAATGCTATCCACTTGCAGACCTCCAGAAATGCAAAGCTGATCTCTATATTAAAAAAAAAAATAATTCCAAAAAGTACAAAAGAGGTAAATGAAAAAAACCAAAAAGCTCACCTCAAAACTGGAGGTAAGCTTTGTAAGAAATGAAACACAACCTGGCAACTTGAACTCAGTATTTATTTTGCACTTCATGGTCCTGTCTTTTAACTTAAAGTTGTTTATAAATTATATCTGAAAAGATTCCTGGAGAATAAGCTCAGAGAAAGAGCTAACCTGATGATTTATATATTTTAGTAGTAAAAAGCAGCACAGTTATATAAGTTTACATATACAAGAATATGTATGCATATATAGGTGAGACAGAGTATGCTCATGATGGGATGTTCTATGCTAAATTAATCTTGGCTAAATTTTGTTTTTCCTCACGACAAGGCAAATGTAGCGAGATTTCAGTAACTTTACAACCAACTCTGTGTACCACCCCTGCTTTCTAATCCATAAATTTTACCTTCTGGACAATCTGTGTTAAAAGAAAAAAGTTTCTGTGGTCTCCCTCCCCCACTCACCCACCCTTTAGGTATAAATTTATTAAATTGATTAAAGAAAAGTACATGATATAGAGGAATAATCTGCCCTTTCCAGATGAAAGTGTGATTGCTTTTAATTATAGATTCATGACATTTACCTGAATTCTAAGAGGACACATTCTTTTTAGAGTTAGTTTCATCAGGACTTCAATACAATGCATAAAAGGAATGTAAAATATTTGTTTTGGGGTATTTTTTATTTTTTGTTTTGAAAACCAAGCAGATTGTACAATTTATTTTCAGTGTAGGAGTCTATTCCATATGTGCAAAATCAACATGAATATTGTAACAACTTTTATGACAGGACAAACTGAATTTATCAAGACACAGCTGAGTAAAGAGAAAACTGCATATTTTCTGAATGACTGACTTTTAAGAATAAAAAAATGTGGAAAGCACTGTTAAAATGGATATTTTTATAATACATTTACATCTTGGCAAAACCCCAACCACTCTTTACTTTTCACACACTGACTGAAGTTCATTGAAAAATAGTTTTTTTGCTTTCACTGATCAGTTTGGGAAACTAGTTTGGAACTTTATCACTTCCATGGCCAAAACTCTTTAATTTGTTAGTCTGATTTTATGAATGGATAGAGACATTACTTGTGTGCTATTACAATCCTTAAGTTTATATAGCTTTCTCCTAGCTGCGTAACCTCTGATGTACCTACAGAAAACAGATGTATTGGCTCATATTTAGCCCACTTACTCCTAGATATATACAGACAAAACAGACATGATGTACTGCAGATTGCGCTTTTTTTTTTCTCTACTGAAAGTGACAAAGCACCTAAAGCGCTTAATTCCAAGGATAACATTTTAGTTATTTTAAGGAGGGAAGTATAAGACTGTTTAGTATCTTCCAAATCCTATGCATTTAATCAAGCCAGTAAAAATTCACTCTAATAGAAGTCTGGCTTGAGGCTTGGTGTATATATTTACCTCATTTGGCAGGATAGATTTGTAGACAATCTAAGCTGTTAAAATATGAAATGTTCTCTATATCTCTGAAAGTTTCAGCCTTATCATGTTGGTTGTCCTCAAATGCTGAAGTATATAAAGACAACCAAACTCCACTCATGCATTAGCACATGGATGTTGTAGAAACATCTAAAGTATTCACCTGAAATTAAGCACATGCCCACAGTCCTGCCTACTATAAATAAAAGAAAGTTGGCGTTCATAGAAACAGAATGCAACCTCAAAAATAATGCTGATATACTGTAGAGTGGTAAATACTATATTTATTGTTATGGTTTGTGTGGTTTCTGTGAATGGGAAGCTATACAAACCTTACAACAACTTACCACCTTTAAAACACTTAAAAAAATTAACTGATGCCAAGGGGAAGTGCTAAGAAGTAGTCAAGAGTCACTTTTATATATCAATAAATTCAACCAAACTGTTTTGTTTTTTAATAAGTATAATACAATAAAACCACTGTAAATTTGTTATTTCCCTACTATGTGATAAAATATGAGCTTATAGAAGCTGATTACTACTGCAATGTTTTTTTACCACTACACTTTGTGTTTTAGATAGCAACAGTGACAACAATGAAGTGCCACCATTTTATGTTAGCTATAGCATACGCCCATGGTTTTTAAACCCAGCTTTCATCATATTGAGCTTGTTTTTCATAGAACAAGATTATTAACTTCCAGGATCTGGGCAGTTTCAAATGGCTTCAATTTATTTAGAGAGTGGTATATTAATTTCCACCAACCACAATTTGACTAAACCTAAACACGTCTGTTTTTCATATTGCTTGCCAACAATAAAATAACCACTTTCAAATATAATAACTGATATTCAAGTTGACTTTGTTGTCTGCAGTGATACTGATGGAAGTGCTAAGTCTAACCATTTTCTAAAGAGCATATAATTAAATTTTAAGAAAAAATGTTTTTAGGAAACAGTGTTTGCTTTGAACAACACGACTGATTCAAAATAGGGCCTTGAAGTCATCTGGCAATATCAAAGGGTTAATTTAAGCAGGAAAATAAATTGTTTACGTATGGCTAGATAACATGAGACTCAGTAATAAAAAATGCAAGTCCCTCTTCTGCTTTTCTTTTCTAGATTAATGAAACTTTCATGTTTGGTATGGTGTCTTGATCTGTTTGGTTACTGCTGTCAGCCTACCCTTCCACCCCCAGATGTTGGAATCCTGCTCCAAGATCACTATTTTTACTAGTGGGACCATACGAGAAACATTTTGCTTACACAGGTATGAATATGGCAGTCTGCCATGGAACACCCAGACTGGAGTTAGGGCATAGAGCTGAAACACACAGTCTAAAGGCAGGTGAAAAACAGACTGAAAATAATGCTGCTTCCCAAAACTGGTTTTAAAAATTCAGAAGCACATAAACAGGAATTTCTCCCCACCTTTCACCCCCCCCCCCCCCCCCCCCCCCCGAAAACATTAGTGTCCTCTGTCCTGTTTACAAACTTGGATTTGAAAATATAAACCATACATTAAAATTTCTACTTTGCTTTCACACATTTCATCTTTACTGACATCACATTAACATAGGAAGAGGTAATGTTGTTAATAATGAAAAAGAAGACCTACTCCCCAAACCAAACTTTTATTGAATTGGGCTTTCTTCCCTTTGTGGAAATTCCCATTCCAGATACTTAGATGGTAATGAGAGACACTTACTGCTTACAATGGAGTTTTTAATGCTTCCTTTTAAGTAGAAGCAGCAGATACTATTCTAGACCACTGACAGTCCTCTTCATTGCTGACAAGGCATTTTCACTAGGTGATACATAAATGTGGTCACCCACCCTATGTGCTTTTCAAGTCCTTCATACCTTATACTCCTGATGCTGAGGTCCTAAGGAAATCTCTATCTAACTGACCTGTGCAATAAAAAGTAACACTCATGGAGTCAAATGACAGTAATAGATGCAGTGTCCCCAGCTGCTCATGGTAAAAATAACTGGCTGTCAGGATTTACAACACAAAACTAAACCACAGTGGACCAGTTAGTTAATGCTATTACTTAGTAAACATTCCCATTTTTTTATTTGTGACTTTCTGCTTTTATTTTGCCCTGTTGATGTTACACTGTTTGTAGATAATATACTTGGCAATACTCACAATGTAATTTCAGTTTTCTTTATATCTAGGTTGTTGATGCCAGTGTTATGTCACGGTTTGCCACTACTGGCACTTGTTTCAGCCACTCCTGGGCCCTGGAAGACCCCAGTTCAGAAATGCAGTGACTACAATCCCCAGCTACCTGAGGCTCACCTCAGTATGGTATTGAGATCTCAGTGCTTCCTACATTGAAATTGTACAATCCTGCATCTGCTGTTTTTTTGCTACCTGCTTGCTGGTTTCTCACAGTAAGAGCTTCAAATCTTCCAATCAGTCTGTAAGTTCAGGATTATTTTAGGTTACTGGTGACAATATTTTTTGCAGTCTTTTACTGTGCCCACACTTGTAACTAGCAAAATATATCTCTTATAGGTCCCAAATTCAAACAGAGAATTAAAACCTTGAATTCAGCCTGCTGGATGTGGAATCACGGGCAACTTTGCTCCCTGTAGAGATATGAATTAGTTTTCAAAACCCAGGTGATTGCAGTCCATATTCAGAATGAGTTACAAGTAACTAGGTACATCCAAAGTAGTAAGTTACGGCATCTTTCGTAAGGAAAAAGCCAATTGTAAATATTTCTCTGTTAATGGTTTAGGATAAAAACCAGCTAGCACTTAAGCGAGCTATAAATTAAATCTTGAATTCTAGGTTAATGGAACAGATACAATAGAAATATTTAGAATAAATTGTTCCAGAGCAAAATTTCTCAGCTTTTGACTTCAAAACAAAGCACAGTTATAAACACCGCACTTTGAATTTTAAAGCATTTAAAGCCTGTTAGTCAGCTAAATGGGAGAAAAAACCTGCACTAAAGCTTTAAGCAACACTTTGGGACAATAACATCCTCATTAAAAAATAAGGATACATCAAAACTCTGCAGTTAAAAGGTTAAGTGTTAGTCTGTGTGTAGTTGATAAATGTTGAGCTAATCTAATCAGTGGTTGTAAGAGGCAATGCCATCAGCTAGCTGCCCTGACCTGTGCTTCTAGTTTTCACAAAAGTAAGATTTAAGAAAGATGTCAACTTAAGGCCTCTGACCTATCAAGGACCTCGTTCGTGCCAGCCTGGTGTTCTGCTAAACAGACTGAGAACTTTCAGCTCAAATCAGTAACATGTGCACTTCACTAATACAACACATGGCTTGGAAATTAAAACGCAACGTGATCAAGTGCTTTAGGATATTTTAACAGTTAAGAATGCAGCTTGGGGGGAGGAAGCTTGTTTCTGTGTTTTGCTTTGGGAAGGGGAAAAAGGACAAATTCAATTGTACTGCTTTTCTTCAAAAAAGTGGGGAAACAAAAATTTAGTTAATTAGTTCATGAATGACTGACCTAGGGGAAATAAGGAGGTTGTATGTTTCTTTATGATGCGTGTCAGTTATTAGATAAGTAGGTTTTACTACTTCCAATTGAGCTAAGTTAAAACTAATTAGAAGGTAGTTAAATTACAATATAAATACAATAAAAGGCAGTAAAAATAGCAAATGGCATTTTGCTCATCAATAATATTCCTATATGCAGTTGATTATTTTCAACAGTTTCTGTATTGATTATTTCCAATTATTAGAGTAACAAGCTTTGCCAGCTGCTGAAATGAAATTTAACCCCACATAGATTAACTAGCACAGACTTTTCCCATATGCCATCAGTTAACCGGAAAATTTATTTCATGCCATCTTTTACTGGTACTAATGTGATTCTAGACATTACATATGAATCTGGACTTTAGAAATCAAAGTCCATCCACCCTTTCTGATAATTATGGAATGATCAAGCCTAAAACTGACAGAGAGACCTAGTGATCTAGTTACAGATTACTACCAACATCTTGGGTAGTGTTTTTACATTTGATAATAAAATGATGATGCTTGTAATACCTATGCAGATTTTCACTTATTACGGGTGATGGTTACATACTCCTGCTTTACAACTATGCACTAACGATAAATGTATCTACATATATATTCATATATTTCTTCTATCTCAAGTAGCTTTAAAATAATTAGGTAACTAGTTTTTGGCATACATATGCTTCTCCTTTGCATGTCCAGTTGTTTTCCTACTTGAGTAGGAAATAAACTTCTGAACTTGGATGAGCCAAAGATAACAATGCTACATTAAAAAAACTAAAAGGAGGAAATAGGGAAGTTAAACTACCTTTCACTAAAAAAGACTGTGTATCTCTTTTCAGTAGTGAAGAATGGAACATGCTGGCTTAATTTTCATCTCCTACTGGATGTCCAGACAGAAGAAGTGACTTCTGCTGTTTTCTTTCCTTCTGTTTGGAAGATGCTTCTCCTGATTTTAGAGTGCAAGTGTATATTAAATTCCCAGTCAACCTATTTCCTTAGTTTTCAGAGAAAGGAAAGAACATGCCAAGAAAGCAAATGGAAGTTATTATACTTACTGGAATAGATGGCTGAGAGGATATTAAGACTACATATTGGGCAAATACAGTTCAGATTGTTTGGATTTCTTTTGCAATTAAAATTGTTAGTGAAAACATACAAAAGCATTGGTTATAGGCAGTTTAATCATATGTAAATATATCTACTTCTATGTATAAAGCTACTTATATTTCAACCTACATATTTATGCCAGATTTTTCATCACTTGTTTATACCTGCTAATGACACAGGCAGCGACTGCTTCCTTGTAATAAAGTAAGTAAATACATTGCAGGAATGTAGAACGGGCACTTAGCATTACACAGTACAAAAGGTCTTAAACATTTTTCTGTGTAAGGGAGCTCTGCATTTAAGAATTGAACATGGTATTGTACTTCTGCAAAAACATTTCCTTCCACGATTTAATAAAGGAATAGCACATAGCAGGACATTTTCCTAATGGCTGTGAACTTAAAAAATCTGATTTAGCAGCCATATGAACTATAATCTGCTATTATTCACAATACCTTCATGAATTCAAAGTAATTTACAGAGCATAGGGGAAAGGATTTTATATTTGTGGAAGACTTAATACTTAAGCCAACTCAGAATTATGACACACACATCCCCTAAAACTATGCAGCAGTATCTGCTTTAATAGAAACAGGACTGATACGCAAAGACCTGTTTGCAGTTTTGGAATAAATGAGTCTGTTCTGTATTTCTATTCCAGGGATACTCAGTGCAGGAACTGAGATTGTCATTGGCTGTACTGGTTAGACTCTAGCCAGACTAAGACAGGTATTCAAGAAACTGATTTATGCTATTCCTGCATATCTTTATATGAAAAATAAAAATCTAAAACCAAACAAACCTCAAAACTTAAAGCTCCGTTTAAATATTTTCTGCACTAGTTTTATGTCAGCTTTTCGAATATACTAACTATAGACCTATGCACCATTATATAATGGAAATATTTATGAAAAGTCGTAAGTACATAGAAATACAGGAGCTTGGCAAGTACTCAAAGGTCTGGCAACGGAAAATAGCGTCCATTGTTTCAGCCAGATTAGGTGCAAAACTTTAACATATCTGTTTAATGCCTTTCAGAATTTACTCATCATTTTCCTTTTTATCTTTATATAAAAATCATTGAATTCAAATTGCTAAAAATATTATTCAGTTTAGTCTAGATACAACTTTTATAAGGAATGTCCTGTCATGATTTTTTTAAGCCTGTGATTTTTATAAATGTTTCGTTAAATTAATCCACTGCATAAAGAAATACCCTCCTGATTCCTAAATCAGAACTGAAGTGTCCTCCTTTTTTCCCATATAGATGCTTCTTGCCACAACACATAACTTCTGTCAGTCCTGCAAAGCTCTAGCATCTTCTGCAATAAATAAAATAGACATTTGACTTGAAAGAAATAAAAAATGAAGAAATCCTCTTCCTCCAAGACCAGTAACTAAATGTGATAAAAGCACTGAAAATACTCCTAAATCAAACTTAGTAATGAAATTTCTTATTGAAGAAAAGATAGAAAAGGTGTTACGAGGGATAATTTTCAACAAGCAACATTGGAAGATCAAGGTGTAGCCACTACATTGTGAAACAGTCTCCAAAACTCATGGTACCATTGAAATACTACCCTTTTAAGATACTATTAAAGACACTTCAAAGGTATCTTTCTTTAAAGAAAGACATTTTCCTAAACACTGAACACTTAATTTTAATTGTTTATTTTTAACTAAGTTATTGTTTCTCAAGCAACAGGTCACAAAATAGAAAAGGATATAATAACAAATGATTTTTTTTTTTTTTACCCACTGAATAAATACAGCTTCCAAATAAAATAGTGAGCTGTACCACAACATCCAGGATTCACACAGCATGCATTAAAGACTTTGGGCCATGCCAGCCTTTGCTTTGCCAGCTTTGAATTTGTCCATACTTTGCTATGAATTAATTACTTGTCTATCATTTTTACATTTGCTCTTTTCAAATAATGTATTTAGAAAATCAAATTTTTGTTTAAATTAAATATGTCAAGAAAGTAAAGGAATAAATGTAGCTGGAATTTCAACTATTTGGATGCCACTGTTGACCCCAGCAGGAGTCATACAGCTGAACTGCAGACAGTAGAGAGTGAAAATAGACTGAGAGTGTGTCCTGGGTTCAGCAGCAGCAGTCATTTTTCTCCTTCTTGGTAGCTGGTGCAGTGCAGTGTTTTGACTTTCGGCCTGGGAACAGAGCTGATAACAAGGATGTTTTGGTTTGGCCAAGGACTTTGTGAGCCTCATGCTCTGCTAGGGAGGAGGGGAAGCCGGGAGGAAGCAGAGGCAGGACACCTGACCCAAGCTAGCCAAAGAGCTATTCCATACCACAGCATGTCATGCCCAGGAAGTAACTGGGAGTTAGCCGGAAGGGCTGGGAGTCTGCAAGGTTGGAGGAGGTATGGGTCAGTGCTTGGTTGGGCTTGGGGGGCGAGTTATCGGTTGGCCGGTGCTGAGGTGTTGTATTCTGTTCCCTTGTTATTTCCTTTATCATTATTATCATTGGTGGTAGCAGTAGTGATTTGTGTTATACCTTAGTTACTAAACTGTTCTTATCTCAACCCGTGGGAGTTGCATTCTTTTTGACTCTCCTCTCCGTCCCGCCGGGAGTAGGGGGAGGGCAAGAAGCAGGGGGAAGTGAGTGAATGAGTTGTCTGGTTTGGTTTAAACCACGACAGAGTGAAATAGTAGAGTGAAATAGAAATATCGGCTTCTCGTTTTGATCGAGGTCTGGATAACAACACTTAAGCATCAAAGCACATTAAAGCATATGGAGGTAGATAGGGAGGAAGAGGAGGTGACAAAAAAACCTCTTACCTCTCTTAGAAAGCTGAGATGAAGTAAGATGAACTAACAAAGTCAGTGGAACTACTGAAGGCAGTTAATAGCAATGAAACTATGATATACATAGAAACATAGTTGTATCCCACCTAATGCCAGCAAACCTGGTACCATGTAGGGCATCCCATTATTGAAAAACCCCAAACTGTGGCAGTGACATCAGCCATGGACTCATTATTAATAGGCACTTTAGCATATGTTGATGATTTCTTTAGTTCTGCTGGAGACACATCTTAGAAAAGAACTAGGTATAGAATATTTGGCAAACTTACATTAACATGTGCATGACAGGCAAACAGAATAAAGGAGATGCAGGTGTGGACATACCATGTTAAAATAATCACCTCATGTCTGGAGTGGGTTTTTTGTTTTGTTTGTTTTTTTTTTTTTTTTTTTTTTTTTTTTTTTTTTTTTTTTTTTGTAGCTACATTTATAACCTTGGACTCAATGGCCCAACTTGCAGAATGACAAGCTTCTTCAATTTAGCAAGATATTTCCTTGACAAAATCACTAGAAATGAAATATAGTTCTGAAATGCTCCTGGCTGTCCTAAATTAAGATTCCTTCAAATCTGAGTGATAAGACTAAAAGAGCAAGAGCATAACTCTTAAAAAAATTACAAGGAATGGATGGGGGTGGAGGAGCTGGAATCATGTCAACAAAGCAGTCTTACTTTTTAAATATGGCACAGAAAGTTTCTAATCTAAGACCTTTAACCTAGAGAGAAAATTTTATGCTATACATTTAAATGAGAAGGGGTAAGAAAATATTTATGTAACTAAAGTTAATAAGACCAGGTCAAGAAATATGTTGGTCATGCAATGAGACAACTTGAAGCAGTTATTAAAAAAGCTAGAATCCACACAGTTCTCAAACAGTTGCTGCACTAGCTTTAAAATCTGCAAGAAACAGGACATTTGGCAAAATGAAGGAATCAGACTGTAAATAAAACATTAAAATGAATATATTCAATCCTATTTTCAAACAAAACAATCACTGCCAGAAAGACAAGTTGATACTTCTCACTAACTGTGCTCAATTCATAAACACTTTAAAAGAATTCAGGAGTTTGTGTCAGTAATTCAGAAAGCACAGTACTGTACTGAAGTGCGCTTTAATCATACTTTGACTTTTTTCTCAATGCGAATAAATAGGTAAGAACCATTGATATAAAAAACCTTACCAACCTAACAGACTACTGAAGCCACAGATAAAAAGACCTACTAACAGTGGACACCGAACTGGTATTTAATTCTAGGAGGTTTGGGTTTCGGTGTGGGTTTTTTTGTTTGTTTGTTTTTTGTGTGTTTTTTTAGAACATTATTTTCTGCTGAGCACTCAGAAAAAAAAAGTCACAAATTCTTCTTTTGTGTCATCAGTTAGTGTCTCAATAGATGTCAAAACTGTAGAACTGGAATACATTTCAACAGCAAGCAGCATGAAATGAACCTTAAGAAATCTTAACTACGTACAGTAGGGTGAAAGGATAGGAACAGGGACTTAGATTTTACTAGTTTTTTTCCACAAGAAATAAAGTACTTCACTTACCCATAAAAAGGGTGTTGGCCAAAATCATAAAGAACATGTTAACACCGCTAGCTTGTAATGGATGCAATCACACTATTACTATCTAAATTTTTGTTTATTTTTCAACAGATTGGTGTCTGCAAATCATGCTGTCTTACACTGCCGTTCCTCTGTAACCTTAACCATTACTCCTACTGTGTAAAGTGAAGCACAAATTTAAGGTGACAAGGCACCAGTTGGCTGATGTGAAGTATGCTACGAAAGCAGAAACCTCTGAAAGCTTCACAGCCATTATGAAATACCTGACCTATATGAAACTGCTACCATGGTTCACAAATTTATTGTCAGGTTCCAGCCTCTAGCTGTTCTCTGATTGTTCTAAATACTTGACAAACTGAAGCCTTTTCACTTTCCGTTGAAATTGCCTCATCTCCCTGTCAGAGCGCCATGGGGGACTCCATTACTTTTCTGACTTCTTTCCCCTACTGACAAGTCATTTAGCTGGCTTCTTGTTGTGAAGGCTGTCCATGTCAAATTAGCCAGGGCCCCTATTGTCCTTATTACCACTAGAAAAGCCATCATGAGTAATGCAACGGGGTCCCTCAGTTGTCATCATTTGTCAGAAAGAAAGGGAGTGTGGTTACATATAGCTGACAGGTAATTTCAGCGTCTACAATTACCCCAATTAGTCTTGTCATAAACAATTCGATAAATGCACACCAACACAAACAGATAAACACACCAAGGTTTCTCACTATTAATGTCATGTAATGGATAAATCAGTGATATAACGCTATGTTTTATTTATTTCTTTAAACTATCCTCAGCTGCAAGCTGGCAGTTGCTACCTGGTCAGCACAAATTGTACTATCTACTTTCATTAGCTCATCACCACAGAAGAATATGAAAGGCTGTGACAAAATTCATTTAGAGAGAGCACGAAAGAGCAGATTGCCTAAAGCAGGTGTTATAACAGAGATAAAACAAAGGTTTTCTTTTGTCAGTTCAGTGCTGCAATAAGCTTTAAAGGAGGCTATTTTGTCTTTAAGAACAAACATAAAATATGAGAAAGACAAGAAGAGAAAGCAGTGAAATACATTCCTTCTGAAATTAAGAACTTGCTTCCCACCATATCCTGGTTCAATCAGCAGGTGGGTCTTCCAACGACATACATATTAGAGCCTCATTTTCAGAGGGGGTCACAATATTAACCAAATTTTTCCACACATTTTTTTTCTGTATTTTTTTTAATACATCTTGCAATGGCATACAGCTCCTCAAAGATCTGATAATTATTCCACATCATCTACAACATAATCCCGGATGTTCATACATAACAATTATTTGAGAATGGATTCAATAATTCCAGCTCACTGGACAGTCTATAGTACTGTGCTAAAGTCTTTTGGGGCATAAAATATTGATAATGTTGACTGCTCTTCTAAAATGTCAGGTAGACCTGTCATAAACACAACACTGAAAAAGGCACCTTTAATAACATCCATATTAAGCATTGAATTACGAATTGCTAAGCTTATCCTTGTGATCCACCTAAATAAACATTGAAATCTTGACATCTCCAGAGTCCACAGCACCCTGGCTGTTTGCTGACCGCAGGCTTAAGTGATGACTGGAAAACCGAACACAGACATGTTGTTGTAGGAAATTGCTTTTGGCAACTATTTGCTGAAACTCAAGATTTTTTTTTTAAACCGACACTAAGAACCCACCAGAAAACAGGACAGGTCTCCCTAATGAGTAATCTATTTTAGCACAGTCTTGTCTAGGCATGACAGTTTACTGAGAGGCTTGAAAAACTCGTAATTACCAGTGTTACAGGGCAATTAATGTATATTACACTGCACTACTCATGGCAGCAACTGTCATTTTCTCAATAAAAATGAGTACTCTTCAGCTAAAGGTGACATTAATTGGGACTTTAATGACTATGCAGAGGAGCTGAAGCCAAATATGAACAAAACAGCGATTCAATGAGCGACTTCAGAAACGAGAAAATTGTACTAAAATGAGATTAATTGCTGTTTAGAAAAAGGAAAGAACCTAAAAAGCTATTAAATTGCAGGGTTTGGGTGCCCGGGTGATGGTTGTGATGTTAATCTTGCATTCTCACAGCAGGCAAATATTCACTAAATTCAGAGCCTTTTGACAGCAGGAAAAATCATGTATGCTTAACTTCAATCCATCAAAAATATATTTCAGCTTTTATCACTGTTCTAAATACTTCTGCAATTTCAAAAATTACTGCTCCATTCCTTGGCTGTCATCATGCAAATGCGAACACTGTCAATATTGCTATGAAAAATTTTCTGGCTTCAAAAGGCCTACTTCGGTGATAAAGGAAGAAAAACGTGAAGATTAGAATTGCAAAACACACACTACTAATATAACAGAAAGCAACAATAAGAATTTAATGTTTAAGTTGTGGAAACTGCTAAAATAGAAAATGATGGGGTATTGTTTTAGTGTGTGTGGGAAAAAAAATAAATCAAAGAATTCCCGCACACTCATAAATTCTTTCAAAGCTTATAACTTTATAGATAATTACTCATTGCAAATAATTAGGACATAATTTTGCAGCTTGACTTCAGGTGATACAATTATTAAAACCACTCTGTATTTTCTAAAAGCCTTTATCCATGCTACTTAATTCTTTAAGGCAATTATATAATTGCTTTTCTCTATAGCCTTTGTAACTGTCATGATGACTGTATACATAAAACATTGCACTTAAACTCTGACATATAAGAGGGATAAACATAGCTCTGATTCACTTTGAAGTTGTATCTCCTGTAACTTTAGATTTTAAAACAGAAAATCAATTTAGCCTTTCAGGTTAAAAACTGCATATGAGAATTCACATTGTTAAGAAGCAAATTCCCTCTTCCCCCCAAACCTGCAACAGCTGTATCCTGAAAAAGACAAAAACAGAGCTCATAGTTTCATGAGATTTCCTATACCGCAATCAATTCTGCTCATTCTGCATCTTTGTAATTAAACTTCTATCTAATGTAAACTTTAAAAATCTTCAGATGCATTAAAATATGCACCCCCAAAAGCTGTCTTCACCAAGCAATATAAGAAAAGATGATGACAATAGGGACAGTGTATCTTCATATTGCCAGGCTTCAAAGACACAGTTAATAACATTTTATCTATTAGCACTTCTGATAGTTACATTCAGACATTCCACTGTATGTAATAACGTTTTAAGTACAAAAATCATGAGAAAACGGTTTCAGTTAGGAACTTAAACCAATCAATTACTGCGTGCTGACTTGGGTCCACAAACTGTCGTAATATTAATTTACCCTACTTTGCATACATACTTTGATGATTAGTTAAGTCTGTTCATTACACGATTACTAAACTATCTGAAAAATGTATGACAATGTTACCACAGTAACCTTTAAGTTACATACATGATTCATGAAATTAATATTACTTCAAATTTAAAGTGTGATGATGCAATTTTATTGCATTAAACATGCAGCCTTTTGCAAAGGACACACAGAATTTTGTCAGTTGTTTCATAAGACAATGTATTTCCAATGAAATAGTTCTTTTAAAACTTTTAAAACAAAGTTTAGAATCTGCCTATGCAACACAAGATGATCAGGTTGAATTTGTAATTTAAAGCTCTGATCATGAATAACACCCAATCCCAGAGTATGCACAAGTTTTCTTGTAAACTTTTCAATTACTAGACTCTTAGACATTTCTGAAGAACAACATTATGTACTTCTGCAGCCAAGCCTGCAAAAAATCTGTCACAGAGGAGGGAAGATTACATTAGGAGCCACTGACACGAGAGGTGAAATCGCAGCCCAATGCAGTTAGTGGCTAGCTACTCATTGTTTCTAACAAAGCAATGATTTCATCTAGAGAATGATACAGAATTTGTCATTTTCCACACTATTTATTGCTGTACCCCAGACATCCTACACAGGGGGCAGCGCAAGTAAAAGTGACATGTGTCTTTGTTGTGGTTTTATTTTGAAAGTGAAGAAGAAATGTATTTGTTTTCCATGTGAAAACTGTTTCTTGTTCCTTCCATATTCAAATAAAACACTGACAGTAGCAATGTTCTTAAAATTTGAATAAATGGGCCTTATATTTGGGACTTTCAGAAACACCACCTCAAAGCATGAACAGAAAGGTAACTACTGAAAAAAAAATCTCAGGTTTTCTTCTGCTGCTGAGATTCATATGCATTAAATAGCCAGATTGCAGTATATACAGATCACAGGAGTCAATTACTGACTATGCTTTCACAACACACACATACTCATACCAAATTTTGTAATAGGATTGATTTAAATTCATGTTGACAATAGAAACAGGAACGCATATATTCACTACCCTAACACCTTCCTTTTCTCCCCCTCTTTCTCCTCTTCTTTTACCAATTTTGTCTTTATTTAATTTTCATTACTTGTACAATATAATTTTATACATTGTAAGTTCATATTTCAGAATGCTGACCTGTAAGCATTTTTGGAGTTTATTTAGGTGTTCCATTTTATTAACAGCATGAACTTTTCAGGATATAATTTATGTCCAGTTGAAGCTTTTCATAAAATCAGAAGACATTTTTTTCCTCTCAAAAAGTGATATATTTGCCCATTGTATGCATTTAGAAAAAGAAATTTAAGAATTGAAGCTCTAAATTGCATTAAGGTTATATACCTATCTAAAAGCTGCAAAATTTCTAAAATCTCCAACAGAAAAATTACAGTGATCAGTCTACATAACAGAGCCAACACGTATTTTAAATTTTTAAAAACATTTTAAGTTTCTTCTTGACCTGAGAAACACATTAGTAGAACTGCTTGGTAAAAGTAGCAATAATAAATATTATCAACTCACAGAGTTGATAATATTTATTAACTGAGATGATAATATCAAGATGTTTGTGTCACAATGAGTTAAAAGATTCTATTAATTCCAAAAAGAACTGAGAAACCATATGAGTACTAGGAAGGACAAAAAAGATATCACGCATCTTTTGCTGAGGTAACAATGAAAACCCTTTACTCTCTCTGAGACTATGCCTGATGTGTTCTTAATAGAGAATTTGATGAGGTCAATGGAATTTGCATTGTCCTGTAACATCACATTTAACTACTGGCCTGTAAAGCATCAGGACTGTGATTGTTAGCTATTTGAAATACTGCAAAATCTCACTCTGTCTTCAGACTTAAGAATTAAACATTATCGTGATTTAGATCAACCACACTTGAATAAAAATCAAAATCCCTAGAACCCTCTCAAATGACAGCATTAGTGTTTCACTATCAATGCAAATAATACAATCTTCTAATACTACCATTATGGGGGCTGGGAAAAGAACAAAATCAGTACTTGTAATGTAGGATGGTAAACACAAAGACTTGTTACCTGCACACCATATCTCTCAAAGGAAGAATATGATTACCTTCAAATTCTGGCTATGGACTGTATGGTTTTGGTAGAA
Organism: Pezoporus wallicus; assembly: GCF_028554395.1. Lineage (NCBI taxonomy): Eukaryota > Metazoa > Chordata > Aves > Psittaciformes > Psittacidae > Pezoporus > Pezoporus wallicus. Next base: position 4,604,133 of record NW_026640709.1, read on the forward strand.
CATTTTTCTTGCTACTCTTGAACTTTCTATGCCCAGCATAACCTCCAGACTCATAAATTTATTAACCAACAGGTTGCAGTTCAGTATCTAGTAGTTTGGATATGCAGGTAAGAGTTGCTCCAAATTAACAAACAACTAGAACATTAAACCATCCCCTTAAGAAAGGTACACAGTTCAATTATTTTTTGTGAACTGCTACTTGACTGGGCTTTTCACGCATCTGAACCACCACATTTCTGTGATTTCAATTAAGAAATCCAGTATCCATACCTGGGTTCCACAGGTACAAATGGAGGCCCACTGCTTCTGAAAGGCTTCAGTCAGAAAGTGGGGCTGTCACTGCTAGATATTTGAGATCTGAGGGTTTTGTTTTAGACTTGCATGTCTTATAGAAGACTTTCAGAACTCTTCTGCAGCTTTCCATGGGAGTACCCAAGGGCTTTGAGCTTAGCCTCTCTACATCTTATTTAGAAACTCCAAGTGCAACCTCAGCGAGTACCTCTACCTTACTGATTCAGTGCATTGCAACAGGTCTTGCTAAATGCAGATCTGTCTTGCATTTATGGTAGAATCTTGCAGTATGAACCTGAGAACATCACAATTGTGCTTGAAAAGGTGTTACTCTGCTTAAGCATTCCCTTTAGAGATGTGGGTGTCAGATCCTCTAGCAGCTAAATTATTATGAGCATGTGGTGTGCATTCAGCAACTGAAAGTGGTGGAAACTTCAATGCTGGTAAAGGCACAACAAGGAAATATGGACCTAGAATCATAATGGATCTCTCAAAGTTACACTTTGGGGTCCTTCCCCTTTCATGATGCATAACTCAGTAACATATGGGGATGACAGGCAAGATCCACTTTCCGCCAGGTATGTCTCACAGATATTCAAATTAATGACAATCCCTGTACCCAACAATTTATTCTATGTATCTCATAACTAGATAATTGCCAACACCTCTAAACAGAGCTTTTCACTCATTATCCTTCTCACCCTTCTTTCTTAATCATTATGGTCAACACGATCATTTCATCTATTAAGAACACCTATTGCCCTCACATGAGTCTCCATTTGGAGTCCTCTCTGGAGCTCCTCCTATCCCCCATGTTCAAATACAGCTAATTCATTCTTCAGGGTATCTTTATCTCCTACTTTCTCATTTCATCTACACAGATGAGATGCCCTTAAAGGTGCTCATTTCCTCCCTGTATTGCTGTAAAGTACCTTTCTATGAACTGATCAGTGCAGTCTGCACTGCTCGTTTCCATCCAAACCAATTTTGAAAAAAAAATTGTGTGACTATTTAAGTATGTAGTTTCTTTCTTTGTGCTTGGAAAGTGGAAGACCCATTACAGAGGAAGGCCTATATGCTTTTCACGGTTCTATCATCTCTCTCCATTCTCTAGTAAGCTGTCAAATCCAACTCTGAATTGGCAAACCACCTTTATCCTTTATCCCCAATTGCCTCTCAAGGTTAGAAATAATTCTCAAAAAGCATTAACAAAAGCAATCTGTTATTTTCCTCTAAATCTCTCATCTGTCAAAACACATGAAAAATTTAGCAGTCTGCTGATGTACTCAGATCAGTGAATGTTATGCTGACCAATATTATCTTATTGCCTCTTTGCACTGCACTGTAAACATGTTGACTCTTGTATTATACTTGAACATTAAACTCTGTAGGAAAAGTATCTCTTGTTCAGTTCTATAGCAATTTCTAACACATTTTATTAGGACTTCTAGGGGTAGTTTCCATACACATAGCGAACATCAAGATTATAAGAGCAGGGAAATAGTTCATTCCAAAGCCACTTCATACAGTAACAGAACATCTCTGAACATGAAATATAAAAGCAATGTTGAGATTTAACTCTTAATTCATATCGCTTACAGGAAAGAATTTATTTTTAAAAAGCATATTCACATAACAAAGATGACTATATCATCAAATTAAAGAACAATGAAAGAATGAAGAACAATAACAACTGTTCTAAATTTTTTCCTTCATTCTGGATAGCGACTAATCAACTTCAAAACCAGCAATAAAACCATAACAAAACAAAAATCCCAAAATACAATATCACGATACCTTTACAATGCATTTTTAATTCAAAGCAATTAGAGATTTGACAAGTCCTTCACATCTTGTAAGTATTTATGTCTCCTCTTGTGTAAGAGCTACTCTTTTTGTTATCATAAATAGGTACAAAACTATGTTTAAATACTTCTCATTTTCTGTAACCTTTGATAATCAATAACACAATCACAGTGTTTAATTGTGTAGTATGTAAAACTAAATTAGAAGTTCTGTATTTCAAAAATCATTGTTAAACAATAGTAGGAAAAACATTTTTTAAAATCATGTTATAAAGGCTTTTTTTCTTTTCATAATTATTTCTATTTCTTTTTCTGCAGACTTGCTCTTTAAGAAACTGGATTACCTAGAACTAAGAATAATATCTGAAGGCAGAGTTTCTTTACCTCAAGAAAAGCATCAAAAATGCAGTTGAATTACCCCATCCATTAACCATAGGAAAAAAGAAAAGGTGCGAGACATAAAAACCATGAATATGTGAGGAAATATGTCAGGAGATACACATGGATAACATATTTGTACCTCTATTTAACTCTACTTGTTGAAAAATACAAACATTTATATTGAATGTCTGAAATTTAATCTTTGTATGATGCAAGTTTGCCCTAGTTAAAAAGACAGGGTATATGATGATGTGCAAAAGGCAGCAGGATTGCTGCCTGCATTTTTTCCCATGAAAATAGCAGATAGGACATCAATTTACCTTATAAAATGATTCATTAGTTGGGATGAAGTTCAGTTAAATTCTATGAAAACTTAGATAATGAATACTGGGCCATACTAAACTCCAGCAGATAGAGATTTCCCTAGAATCACAATATAAAAGAGGGAAATCAGTAAATTTGACTCCTATTCTATTTTCTTATCAAACTTCTTTATTAATACTGACAAGTTCTTCTTCTTTTTATTTTTTTTTTATTTTTTTTTTTACTAACTTTAGGACATGGAACAGAAATTGGGACCTTTAGCTCCCACTAAAGTTTTCTTTCAATTTTTCAGTTTGTCAGCAGATTTCATAGTCTTCTGGGATAAAGCAATTATGTGGCACTAATATTCAGGAATTATACATTGATACGTTAAAACAAATGCTATTTCCTTATTAAAAGCTGAACATTCAACTTGGCATTCACATGCAATGGAAAATGTCAGCAATTCAATACTAGTTTTAAATTATACAGCATATTATATTTTTTTCATTCTGATACAAACAACATATAATGAGATTTACATAGTAAAGTTTTGGTAACTATGGTTTGAAAGAAATATAGTATGCATACAAGAAATATGAGAAGTATTTATATATTGTCTACTATCCCAAGATATATTTATGGAATTTGCTTTTCTGAAAAGCTCTTTTAAGAAAATATAGAACAGCATTTCTAGAAAAGAGTAGCTTGAAATGGTATAAACATTTCAAAAAAATAAGAATCTTTGTAATCCTCATGTGTGTGTTTCATATAGAAACATTTACAGACATTATTAAGACATATGTGCAGTAGCTGTTTTATGTTCTGCTGATCTATTTCCAGGTTTCTAATCAGCATCAAATTAATTTATGCTCACATTTCCTGAATCACAGGCACTTCTGAGTCACTAAAATTCTTTGTAAAAAAACAGAAAAAGTCAATTTAACTATTTTGATAGTTTAAAATATGGTCAAATTTTGCATTTTTTTTAAAGGCAAGGATAATCGATGTACTGTGCTAAGAGTAACTCTAAAATAACTTTTTACTATTTGCCTTTTCTGAGGTAACTGCTCATTCCCTAAGTCATGCAAAACAAAAAGGAAAAAAAAAAGGCCAGCATTTCTAGAAAATGTCTTAACCTAGTTAAAATAATCCTCTATGGCTTTGGTTCACAGAAGCTTTATTAGTTTTCTGAACTCCATAGTGGGACAAACTACTTCATGCATGAAGGGATCAGCATTCCTGCTTCTAATCATTGTCATTGTACCCACTACAAAGCTTTCTGAACATCTCCTATGGATAACACATGTTATCTTAATCAACCCTCAATTAATAACTTTATACTTGCATTTCAGTTCTGCCACTTCTATATACTGTCACTATTGTTTCTTGAGGATGATTCTGAAGCCTTAACTGAGTACACTGTGATTATAGTACTTTTCCACCACAAATACATTCTTACACTGAAAGTGTCCAGACAGCAGTTTCCAGTGAATAAATGCAACGGCTTAATACAATGAGTTATTCTCTTATAATGCCCTTGTCTGCTGTGACGGCCCTGTAACCATGTTTTAGTTACAGGATGTTACACTTTTTCCGTGTGCTTTGATAAGCAATGTGGTAACTGCCACTGTTTACATAAAAAGTATCAGAAACCTCTGCTAGTATCAGCCAAAACTTTAATACTTCAAAGCTATTTCTTTCTACTCTGGGTTTGCTGGTGCACTATATTTGTCTTCTGAACCTAATACATGCGGACTCGAAAAAAGAAACTTAGAAGCCAGCGGTTCTTGCTTAAAATTATTAATATTTGAATTCATTTGCTAACTCAACTTACCTGTCTCCTCCGACAAAAATCACTTATACCTTTCTAAACTATTTTCTGCCCACTCTGATGACGGTGATGGTTAAATGCTAAGGGGAACAGTAAAAGAACACAGACTGACGCCACACTGATTGTTCTCCCCTGCAAAGGTAAATAAAAGTAGTATCACCTGAAGATTCTCACAGGATAAAAGGCTTGCTGAGAGAAAGAAATGACTAAACTAGATTTAGCTTTTAAAAAGCTTCCCCTTATTCCTATTCAATCAGCTCTTAATCTTCCAGGAATATCTAATAACATTTACATACTGTATAGCTGACAAACAGCAACATCCACTGTTTCCCAGAATACAGGTAGGTAGCACCAGAAATGTAAGTGGAGTCTGCTATGCATTCCACCAGGATAAGTGTGTACATCAGAATTTGTCTCTCACAATTTGTAAATGCATAGCAGTTTTCCAATATATATAATTGGAAACTGACAAACAAAAAGGTTCATTATATATATATGTACAACATACCTTTATGTAACATAATATATATATTATATATATATGTATATTTATATATATACACATATATAAAACTGACAATACAAAAGGTCTGTTTTCCTTAACTACATTCTACGGACAACTTAGATACAGTCCAAGCACAGATGAAAAACACAGGCTCAGGTTACAGACAACAGCATATTGCATCTACAACAGTAAAGCATGCATGTGACAAGCTTTTATTTAATAAAGACACACGAAAACCAATTAAAAATTTTTAGCAAAAGGCAAGCTGCATGGCTTATTGAGACCTGACTAGTGTGCTGCAAACTGTATAGGAAAGACAAAAAAGGTATCCACCAGTATCTGGTAGCTAAGTTTGTGAAGAAAGCCTAAAAAAGCCATAGAAAACATAAGTAAGAATTGAAGATCTATGCATGTCATCAAATAAACAGTGGTACTTTTCTAATTATTGAAAGTGGACTTTGACAAAAAGTACAGTCTGCCTGGAAATGAATATACGAATGGCTCATGCAAGTAACAGAACTTAGGTGTGGAAAGGCAAGACTTCAAAAAGAAGATACTACTTATACAGCCCCTAAAGTAATCACTCTAAAGAAAACATATGGGTGAGTGGAAAAGATGACAATCTGAGAGCAACAAAAAAGCATGAAAAGAATTACTATATATCACCACAAAAGCTGTCATGGAAATATTACAGGCTACAAAACAAAAAACCCTAATTTTAAGTTGGTATGGTTGTGAACTGGAAAGAAATAGAATTCTGGGATTGTAATAAAGTTTCAGTAAGGTACAGCCTATGTTCAAAGATAGTTGCTCATAAGAATAGGGATGGCGCAAAAGTTAATACTGTGGATGGCTGCTCCCTGACAAAATGGAAGCACTATGCAGGCAGCTTTCAGGAGAGATATAATAAAGAAAAGCTTTGAGTAAGTATGGCCTGCATATTTCCTAGATTGTTTAAAGGTATTGTGTAAAGTTGCATTAAAAATTATTGAGAAAGAAAAGCTAAAATTAGCATGGGTGACTACGGATTTAAAGATTATTATTCTGACATTGGTAAATACAAACACATAATTTTTGTCATCTGGTTTGCCTTAATCAAGAGCTAAAATTCATTTATAACACTATACACAAATGCCATGTTTATATCAATATCATATGCAGCTTGCATGAAAAAATATACATTAAAATGAAGAACAGCAATTCATGTAATGGTCAAAGACAACCAATAACGAAATCAAATTCTGATTGTCAAACATAATTTACTATGTATATTTCTTCTCTTCTCTGATAAAACAGTGATTATTAGAACTAAAAGTGATATGAGCGTTTATGACTTCTTATTAAAAACCCTGACTTAAAGCAGTGTTCATTTAAGCTTAAGGTTAAAGAAAATCATGTCGAGATCTCTGTGCGATGGCCTAGTGACTTTACATCCTCTTGTCAAGCCTCAGCAGTTTTATTTGTAGTGATACATGCTGGAGAAGGTTGGAGGTTAAAGTTGATAGGATGGCCAACAGGAAAGCCAACCAACTTCTTTCAAAAGATTACAACCTTTAACATATTATGATCTGCTGGCAGTTACTGACTTTAATCATTACTGTTAACTTTGTACGTCTACAGTTGTATACTCTTCTGTGAGCCGATCCCCAAACTTCAGACCAACAAGATTTATAAAACCACCCTCTTACTACTTTCCTTCCATTATTCTTTCATATTCTTACTGTTTAAGCACTTATTATTTTGTTATATTATATTGGTGCTTAGTACTTATTAGTTTTTAGACAAACATTAATGGGTAGATAGTTTTTTCCTCTCATTTCTACAGCCTAATTTTCTATCTCACCCTGAATATTGAATAAATGATTTCCTTGTTCAGGAAATCTGACAGTAAATGTAACAGCAGCACAGTCTACTGGACTAAAGCTCTTCAGATTTCCCTTCCACTCATTTCAACATTGAGTCCTCTGTGACTTCAAAAAAAAAAAAAACCAAAAAAGCCCTGATAAAAATAATAATAAAATCACACAAACACTGAATAACTGTGGTAAAAATGGACCTCTAGATATTGTCTAGTCCTGCTCAAAGTAGGGTGAACTGAAGATAAACGTTCCAGGCTTTGTCTAGTTGGGTTTTGAATATCTCCAACGATGAAGACTTCACACTCTCTCCAGACAGCCTGCTCCAGGGTTTGACAAGAACAAGAAAGACAGATTTTTCACAAATTTCAATAAATTTTCCTATATTTCAATTTGTGTCCACTGCCTCTTGTCCTCTCACTGGGCATCACTGAGAAGACACGGGCTTCATATTACTTACTCCCTCCCGTAAGGTATTTATATTGGTAAGCTCCCACTTGATCCTGCTCTTCTCCCCACTAAACAGTTGGAGCTCTCTCAGCCTCTCCTCACGTGAAAGATACTCCAAACCCTTCATTGTGTTTGTGGCCCTTCACTGGATTTGCTGCAAGTTACTGTATCAGTACAATTGTAGATCTTATGCTGTATCTGATCACTTAACCTAAAGGACCAAGTCATTACACAGGCCAAAACTAGTACTGATGGCTGCTTTATTCTTACTTGCATGGAGGACAGCACAAATTTTTGCACTGACTTCAAACAGAACTAGACCTCTGCTATATAGACTGATTCTATGCAATAAATAATAACGTATATTTACTGTATACACCCCTAATGGCCACACAATATTAAATTTAATGATTTTTTTTTTGTTTTTCAGTTACATGCCTTTGATAGCATCTAGACAATAAACAACTTTTCTCACACTACATCAAAAACATTTAACTTATAGGTGTACAGAAACCAGTCTACAGTTACCCAATACTGCAATTATAAAGTTTTGCTTTTTAAAACTAGTAACTACTTTAGAAACTCTACACATAATATTGCTGCTCCACAAGAACAACATAGCAATCTATTATACTTAACTTCAGTATTTTATACAACGGTAAATACACATCCATGTCATATTTATTTTCTTTTTCAGTATCAGACTTCTAAGTTTCTCCTGATCATCCACTCCTCTGAAACCCCAGAGATGAACACTTGGCAAAGATTCTGCATTCCACATCTCATATCATTTAGCTGTTGCTACAATTTTAATTATGCAAAACTCAATGGGCTCTAATAAAACCTGACTAGGTAATTAATACTCTAAAACATACACTGGGAGCTACTGAAAGGAATGTTATACACAAATTCCCTCATGTCATAGAAAAGACTCATGCAGCAAAGTGTATTTCTCCATAGGTAATACAATATCCCATGATGCTAAACAGCCTTTTTTTTTGTTTTTCATCCTATCTGAAATTAAATAATTTTAATATATTTCATTGTTAAAAAGTCACTTTTTCTACTTGTTTCAGTTCAGACACATTCACTCATGTGCATAATAGCAAAACCAGGGAGAGAATATTATAGTAGAGATATAAGAAATATTTTTATAAACAGCAAAGCACTATTTTAAAGTATTTTACTGATATAGCCAAAAAGGACTATGATAACATTACACTATTATGTTTAAACTTCACATTTTAGTTATGTCTATGTAATGCAGACATACATCTGTACACTCATATACACCCACATATATATATTCTGAGATAAGATCTACCATTGTGATGCAGATGTTTCCCTGAAACTTACATATGAACGAGAATCTTCCACCATGCCAAATTGCACAGACTCAGCCTCATTTTGTGGTATGTTCAAGTCAGGGAGAGGGCAGATGCTGAGCAGACTAAAGGTCTTACTGCTATTACATCCTATTGGTCTTGTGGCAACTAAAAATTATTAAAGAAAATAATCTACAAGAAAGGGTATTAATTTTCAGAGGTCCACATGATGATTTTACAGAGAAGGGCTAAAAAAGCACAAGATACAAAAGACAGTATGGTATGCATTTACAACTGGGAAAGTCCTTTTCTGTAACAGTGAGAAAACAGACTGTTCTTTCTGAACTTGTTCCCCTGGACATTTTGCAGAGAAGCATGATCTGACTGGTACTTTGACATGATTTGTATCTGTCTTAGAATCCTATCCTTTATCTCCTTAACGCAAGCCAAAAAACATCTGGAACTTTATGTTGTTTTCATAATGTTTTATGCCAAAGCACAGACAGTACTCCTGGATTCTTTTTCTCTTCCTTGACGCACCATAAATGGTGATAAGAAAAAACAAAGTTATGAGAAGATCTGTGCTTAGGTTTACACTTCTTCTGTAAGAATAGAGATTATTTTATAACAGAGTGTATTCACATATCTGCATCTGTAGCCTCTTTTACCTTGAGTTTAAAGAAAACACCCTATCAATTTTAAGTATAACCTTGCAAAATTTTGATGCAGTATCAGGCTTTTACAGTTAGTGAATTTTAAATATGGAAGCAACAAGTAATTTTCTTGGTAGTACAAAAGAGATTAATGATGGAACAGAGATTCAAAGCTAAATTTACAGCCATTACAGCTTACCCTGTCCATTGTCCAGAGGCAAATGCATGAGAATCAGCCACTAAGAATCATAACGCATAACAGCGTAAAGGAACACCATTATTCTATTGTGATCATCTATTTGCATCATGAAATCCTCAGCTTGTACTGAGGCTGGACATGCTAACTATTGGTTGCAGTTTGGGTAGTTTTGAGTCCTCAAGTTTCAGGAAGCCCAGCAACAAAGAAAATAGTGAGGCTTTTTTATGTAGAACAGTATCACATGTTCGTACATTTTAGCTATTAAGATTAGCTATCTTTCTCAGACAGTCATTGCCCAGTGCATGATACAGAGGCTATGCTATTCATTTGTGCTGCAGTCCAAGGCATGTGCGCAAGCAGAAAACAAACCCTATTTTTCTTAAGAGAAATCACCAAATCCACTAACAGGGATAATTTTCTATTTCTCTAATCAGTCAGTGACAAAGTGAACACTGATATGAATTAATAATCCAAACATAATTTACTAGAGGATACAGCAAAGACTCTAAATATTTAAGTCACATTTTCATTGTGAACATGCTTTATAATGTACTTGGGCCAGCAACTACAACTACAAATCTGACAGAGTTTTAGAATTTGTGGAAAATGCACTTTGGTGAATTTGATTTATCTGTAAAAAAACCTCGCTACACAAAGACAACTTGGACGCAGATTCATTTGGTACTCGTTATGACAAACCAATTGGTCAATGCAATTCATGTGTGTGCACCAGGATGAGAGAAAACAGCTTACAAAAACTTTCTCACAAAAGCAATTTCCTCACAAAAACTTCCGCGCAAAAAGGGTAAGCAAGGGAGCAAAACCACTGTATAAAGACAGCAGTCAATTTTTCTTATAAACCTCTGCGTGCCACATGCAGGTTAAGTTGTCCCTAATTTGCCAGAAGTCATATAACTCTATAGTGCAGAACAAGTGTCTAAGTAAACTTTTCAACACACCACACAATCAAAAACATTACTAGAAAACGCAATTTCTGATTTCATGAGGAAAAAAGCAGAAATTCAAAACATACTGTGAAATGTATTTTCACAATAACTAAGATGATGAGTAGGAGCCTAGTGACTCTACCAAACAGGCAAATGAACATATGTCAAGATGTCAGTTATATTGTTCTGTGGTGATGTAACAACATAATTTTACATTAAGAAGGTAAACGTTCACTTATTAAAAAGGAAAAAAGAACAACAGAACAACCCCCCAAAACCCAAAGCAACAGCAATAATTCCTTGTTAAAAGCATAACAAACTAAAAAACCCCAAACAGATAAAATCACTCTGCTAAGAAAACCTAAAATATGCTCTAATATGCTATCCGTATATGTGTATTAAAAGCTAAAAGACACACACATTAAAAGCTAAAGCTACATACACAAAATAAAGCTATCACTGCTGTATGGACTGCAGAATATTTTTACAGCTATTCTTCATCATCCTTGGAAACATACATTACTCTTAATACAGTAAAATCCTGAAATTTTATAACATTTTGGATTTCTTTGAAATGAAAAGTCCATTATATTGTTTTTTAATTAAATCTATTTCCCCAAAAGGTCTTTAAAGGCTCTACAAACTACCCTGCATTTTATTATTGCTGACAGTTACCTAAAACACGCTTGAATGCCCTCTTTATCCTTTAGTGAACAATTGAAAGATCATATGCTAAAAAGACTTGCACTTTCTCTTCTCCTAGCCCTATAATTAAGGCATTTTAATACATTTCTTCATAGTCATTAAGAGAGCACAATGTTAAAAATTAATGAAATGAGACAATTTTGAGTTTAACAACCATAAATGCATACAACATAAATTTGTCCCAATTGTAGATATGAAAAAAGGCTTCTTGATATCACATGATGAGATTACTGAATTGTCAAGATTCTGCTTTTGCTGTCTAAGGGTATTTAAATGATGTATGGTAGCCTGACAGTATTACAGTGTTGTTATATACCCTACAAGAGAGGTAAACATTTCTTTCAAAAATCAAATTCCATTGGTTTTAGTATGCTTTTGTTTACCTTATATGCATACCTATAAAAAGCAGTATTGCTGGATGATGCTGAAATGGGGGAGGAAAGAGAAGACAGAAAGCAAAACAAGGACATATGAAGGGAAAAATGATCAGTCAGTTGTAAAAAATCTGACACATAATGTAAAATATCACTGCAATAACACCTACTTACAGCAGTACTTTAATAATGCTTAAAATGGAATAAACGAGAATTTCTTAATTAGGATTTTTTTCTTAAGAAAGAGAACTTACTATATTAATGTATCACACATTTTTGCAACAGACATGTTAATAAGTGTGGGTTTTTTTACACCACGAAAGGAATTCACTGTTTCCTAGCATGTCCTCATAGCTTCCACATATACCAATTAAATATAGGGCACATCTATACTGTAGCCACATTATTACTATTTGCAAAAGGTATTACTAATGAGCAAATTAAACAGCATATCTCTTAAAACTAAGTTAAGTTTTTCAAGGTATAAGTGCTTTATGCTTTCGCAACTAAATGTTGAAAAGACACAGCACAGCCTGAAGCGAGATTACAGATTTTTTTTTTTCCTTAAGACAGACAAAAAAATAAGTTACTCTCTGAAAGATTTTTTAGGGTTGTCAGACTGCTATATTATAAACAACCTTATTAGTCCTTTATAATTACAACAGGTACCTCTGGACAAGATCAAGCAGACATGACAAATGCCTCTGACTTCTTTTTAAATTGAACCTGGAAGGTCATCACTGAACAAACAAAATGCTATACAACCAGGGCCATAAATTATGAGAACTAACGAAAAGGTAAGGTTTTCTGATATTAAAAATTAAAATTATCCTGTTCAGGCTAATTTCTGTTCTTTTTTTTTTCCTTTTCTGTATAAAATGAAGAAATAAGAGGATGGAATAGTTTTAAAAAGATAAGTAACTAAAGAAATCCTTACAAACTTCATTATTACACTTCTTTCAAGCTGAACCTGTATTTTAGTGCAATGACTTTAGAGCAGTTGCTTTATCTTACAAATATGTTCTTAAAGGTATTCCCTAATTAGGATTTACCCATGTTTGTTATAATTTTTTTTCATCATTATGATAAAACTGTGGACAGTTTAAAAAAACCCACAAACCATCTCGCATCTATGGGATTTGCTTGCTGTTATTCTCAAATCAAACCAGTAAAAGCATAACACGCTACTGTGCATTTTTCCTAACATTTTTATTTTGTGTTAGGATCATTTCACAGTACTGGTAGTTTTAGATTAAATTTAATTCATATGGAGATAAACAGTAACTTAAGTGACTGGAACTGGAAACCAATTGATGGATCTCACATTTAATTCTCCTATTTCAGTTTGGAGAGGAAATGTAAGGATTGAATTAGAAAGCTGTAAACTCTTGGTAAGAATTAGTGGTATAAAACAAAATAAAACGAAACCTTCAGTTATTTTCCTTACAGTTAGGCTGAATGAAACTGCAAATCAACAAAAGATTTGGATAGCACTCAAATCAACAGCTTTACCTAATAAAAGTTCTAACAGAGCACTGAGCATACCATTTGAAACAAATATGAAATAAATATGAAATATGAATGACTTTAAAAAGAACCATATGAGAAACAAAACAGTAAAATCACCAAAATTTAAGAAGAGGAAATTCGAACTGAAATGTATGATGGGCAATTAAGTACCTATTTTGACAATTCTAAGTGGTCAAGTTTTTAAAGTATGACACAGAAATCTTAACCTATCTATATATGAGTGATAAATGAGGCATTTTGTGTCATTACATTCCCATAAATCACTTTCTTTAACTGCTGATGGCTTTTATCAGGTCTAACCTTTTCAAGCTTCTATCAGAGTGCTAACATTTTCAACTTTGACACATACGCAGTTTACAAATTCTGCAGCTGATTAACTCTGGACAGAAGCTCACTGCCATCATTGTCTTCTTCAAGTTGGGTTACAGCTTCAGTGTCTCAAAAACTCACATGCATTCTTCATATGCCAGAAAATGTCAATTTACTGGGCTTTGTTGCAAAGGATGCGAGGTATTTCTCCTTTTGAAACAAATACATAAGAATATACTTTCAAAATTACTCTTCTACAGAGAGCCTGAAATATGGGTACTTTCACTACTTTAAAATCAAGTAAGGACTACATTCCAAATAAAGAGATAAAATAATGTGATAATTATGTGATCAGTTTTATATGACTTTAAAAAACTTGCAATCAAATCAACTTGATTACGTAAAATATGTTGTGGTCAAAGTCTCTGAGGTAAAGAACAATAAAAAGGTGGAAAAAAACCTAAATAGAGCAGTCTATTATATATAGCATTACAAAATACTGTAATTATAATCTGATTGTGGGTCTTTAAATAATTTAGTGGGACCCTCTGCTAAATTTCTCTCTAAAACATTTTGTAAGTTTCAAAGATTATAAATTGGAGTACCGCGAAATTGTAAATTTCAAAGATTCAATTTCAGCATTACAGCACTTAGAACACAAAATTATTTTGATCATGAAAAACTCAGGACACAATAACAGCTGCAAAGAAATACAGGAAATGATGTTTTATCATGTGTAAGTGAACCCAAAGATTTCAACAAACAGTTGCTTTCTGTAGGAACTAAAAATTAAATTACATATTTGCATGACACACTCAATTTTTGCTACAAATAGTTGATAAAATGCCATATTTCAACAATGGGAAGCCAGCAATACAGTAGTTATTTCTGCCTTAGTAGGATCAAGACATAGTAAAAATGGTAGTAAAACTTTAATCTAAACACCAGCATTTTCACTAATTTTTAAATTAAAAAACTTGCAGAATATAATTTAATCGAGATGCATTTATCCACTGAAACAAGCAGTGAAATGTTCACAGAAATGCATTTACAAGATGCAATTGATCCAGACACTGAAACAAAGCTCGAGTTTAAAGAGATACTGTCTTTAATAAGATTAGTCAGATTGAAAAAAATTTCATGTTGGTTGTATGACCACTGGAAGCCTGGTACTTCAGATGGTATTAGTTTTTATAAGAGCTAACTAGACATCAGACCTAAATAATGAAACCTGAAGAGACAGGCTTGGACCATGCAAATAAGGATGTCCGCAGAGGCTCTTCTGCAGCTGATTGTTGCTGATAAACAACACATCTTAGAAAAAAGGAAAATTTTTTTCAGCATCACAGCTAAATCAGCTTTGTAACATCAATATTTAAGGCCATCCATAAAAAAATTAAGAAGTTCTTTATTTCACTAATAATGTCACACATCAGAGAAGCCATGCAGTTACACTCTGACAATTCAGATGTAAATCTTGGAATGTCTGTAAGTATTCATGACAAAGGCATATTTATCATTTAAAACAAAAGGACATGATTTCTTGATGTTCATATCAGACTAGTGATGGATGAGAGCATGCTAATCAAATGACAAACTAGAAGGAACACAGATGCTTGCTATTTTGATTAGGAGTGGGAAATGAAGAGCTCTTTCCTAAATTGAGATATAAACACTCTAAAATCATACACACAAATACAGACGTAAGTTTGCATAACACACTGTATAAGCATAGGAGCTCAGTGTGTTCTCAAGTAGACATGCTACAAATACTAGCTAGAATAACTGCCATTAAGATCAGAAGAAGCCATATATAGTAAAGAAAATCAGACACTGGCTTTGATAAATTCCAGTTAATTGCTTACAAATTTATATATTCAGAAGTTTTTTATCTTTCTTATAGTAAAACTCCCCAAGTAATGAGAGAGAATAATTTAACCTTTCTAATTTGTTTTCTAATGCCTTAGTTCTAGGTTTAAATTATGCATATGTGAAATTACACGTATGTAATTTAAGATTGCATAAAATCAATGTAAGCATTATAGAAAACAAAAATATAGACTGCTTACGTGGAATGAAATATTGCAAGTGTTGAACTTCCAAACCAAATTTCTATTGTTGGCTTTTATATTTTTGTTACTCAGTGTCTTGCTTTACATGTATTCAAACTGTACCAAACTAATTATGCATGTTTAACCAGAACTCCTAAACATCAAGGACTTTGCTCACTAAGCATAAGTCACAACTGCTGTCAGTTAGACAGCTAAAACTGTTAAATTTGTAGATCAGTATGCAGTGGCAAGGTCCAACGAGGCACAACGGTACTTTCACAAAGTACTTGTCAAATGATGGTAACACCCAACTTCTTGAAATCCATCTTTGCCTTCCTCCTTTAAGCAGGTAGTAACTGTAAAGCATATCCCTTTGATACTTTTCCATTAATATTCTGCAATAAGTGAACAATTTTTTGATATCCTCAAGAAAGCATCCTGATCAATCTAGCTCTGACCAGAGAAAGAAAAGCCACTTGCTAAACTGGAGAACCATTCATAAAATGCACTTGTTTGTATCTTGCTGTAATTATGAAGTGGACAAAAGAAGTACTAAAAAATTAAAATATACTGTAATTCAGAGTAATTGCATTTTGTAAAAAACGAGCCCCTCACATAGAGTTTTCAAGAATTTACAAGAAATAACATTTTATAATCTATAGAAAAGCATGTAATCAAACATAAACGGTAAAACTGAGGGGGAAAAAAGATATTTGAATAGAAAATGCTCTTACTGCAAAAATATCTTAATTACTATTAAAATAATTTTTTCCTGATTCTTTCAGCAGAAATGCATTCAAAGCCTAGAAGTGTATAATGTCTGTCTGAAGTGTAGTGTTTAAAAAAGAAAAACCACCAACACCATAAATCGTTTTGCTTTTCTACTCATAAGCCCTAGAAAGACACATCTGATGATGTGTTCAATGCAGCTCATCCAAATACCCTGAATGCTCCTGTTATGCAATATTAGTTTCCTTGGAAAGCAAATTCTTGTGCTCTGGAGACGCAAATCCATATTGCATAATCACCCAGAAAAAACAAGATGTGGGCAGTTTCAATACATACTTTTCAGTCTCATCTTTAATCAAGAGAAACTGCTCTCACAGAGATCGGAACGGTAACTTTGGACTCCACAGTGGCACTGTATTTCTTTTTCCCTCAGCCAAGATTTCCTAGACACAAGGAATTTGTGCAGCTGTGTGTAAATATGACTGCTGTCCATTAACTGGCTTCTTAATCTACTCATACCTCAAATTTCAATTAGATTCTGCACTACCATAGCAGTCTCATGTTTTTACATGCTTTATTTACTGTGAGTCTTATCTGTAATAAGCTATTGACATTGTTTACTTTCTTCCTATATTAGTACAAATAGTTTTATATTCTATATGTAGTAGTTTATCATTTAATATATTAAAGGATGCTTAAGACACAACTAAATTCCTCCACCTCTTGGACCCTTTTCTGAAAAATTTACTGGGTGCCCAATATATATAATATTCAATAGCATGTGAGAATAATTTTTATGCAACTCTGATAGTTAGAAAGATAGATAACTCAATTATTAGATCATCTATCAAAATATTCAGATGTATAAGAGGCTACTAAAAAGATTGATGACTGAGAAAGTCCACTGATTCTCTAGCCATCATATTCACACATTTGGCTAGACAACATTTTTCGCTGCCTTCACAAGCAAGCTTCATTACCCATCACTCCACTGAAAAGAGTTTATTATGAGGCTGCCATCTTGGCAAGACTATTATTTAGATGATAAATGTTGGGGGGAAAAGTGTATCTAGATTTTTTTTTTTTTTTTAAGATGAGCTTTTTGACAGATAAAACAAACAACATCTACATTTCTAATTAACTTAAATTTGGCATATACAAACACAGGTCAGTAAAGCTATGATATGCTACTAGATTATCTTCTGTCTGAATCTTGCCCTTAATTTGCAAAATGTAAATTAACTAATTAGAAGAAAAGCAGCATTATTTGTGACAAAAGGCTTCTTTTACTTCTTTACTTTGTGGCATTTACGATCAACTGTAGTCCTTCATTCTAACTTTCAAGAGGTGCATAATTATGCTCATACTAATTTATTAGGCTTTTAGTATTTTAAACCGAATGAAAATTTCAGATTTCTCAAGGCAAGGAACAAAACACACTGCAACATGAAGCTAAATTACATACTTGCTGGTTTCACTTCATTCGCAATATGCTGTTTACATGCACATGTTGCACGAATACTGGTATGAAGGTATCACTTTCAGTATTCAAATACCTGACTCAAAGGAAAAACTGTATTAGTATTCTTAAAATTTTCTCAAAATCTCTGTCCTTTCAGTGCATAATGCCTAGTAATAGTAATATGCTTTGTTCATTAGTACTAAGAGTTAAATTCCACTTTATACTCCTACTACCTTCCTCAATTGTCATTTGAAATGGATTAGACTAACAAATATAGGATTACATGAAGGAAGGGGGAGTTGGTCATTCTTGAGTTTCAGCCCAGCAACTTGACCTTGTTAAATGAAAAATATATGAAATCATAGTTTACAGGAAGGGATTCTTTTTGTTTTGATTTGGTTTAACTATTACTAGATAGATAAAGATTCAACACTTAAGAATTACATTGAAAATGTCAGATGTAAATGTCAATTAAAAATTACAAGGAATTCTGAAAGGTAAGGTCTGTGGGGGGGTTGACATTCTTTGACATAGTGGAGTGTCTGCAACCAGGCCTTTGGCAAGCATAGAAGGATCTCTGCTGTCAGCTCTTATTGTACATAAACTTAGATGCTTGTCCAATCTGAATGAGAAATAACAGGAAAATTGGAGTTGAAGCCTTGCAGTAATGTGGATGGAAGCTGAAAATGCTCCATCTGCACTACACGAGCCTCTTATGACATGGTAATATTTAAGACAGTACAGAAAAATATAACAAAAAAATAATTAAAAGCTATGTAGTGCTTCATTTACTACTTCTAAAGTAGAGAATGCCACAATCTAGTAGTGAAAGAGGCTTAAGTAATAGAATTAAATTATAATGAAAATCACAATTTCATGTCCATATTAAATACAATATCTAAGGAGAACAAAGCATGAAAATATATACTTAATTAGTATCATTCAAATGTAAATGCCAATATGAATACAGCATGGTCTTTTTTATTTTGCTTTGATAAAAATTAGTTTTGATACAAAATAATACAACCTGTGGTGCTCAGCCAAATAATTAACATTGCAATGCTAGGTGTAAGTGTGGTCTCAATGGACAAACTCTTCATGCTGTGTGACTCAATCATGTTGTTAAAAAGAGGATGATGGGTAACATCTAAAGTCATTACTATTGAACTAAATTAAAAAAAAAAAGTTTAATAAACTACATGTTCATTTTTATAGTGTTCATGTATCTTTAAATAAAGATAACAATAATTCATGTCAAATGCTGTTGGAAAGCTAAATGTATCTAGAACTTTTGTGAAAAGCAGAGGTATGCCCATATATATGTGTGTGTGTGTGAATGTTTTAAGAGTGTGCACATGTATCACTGTTTTAACTTGCAGAAGAACACAGAATTTTATCATCTTCACACAGTAAAACTCCCAAATCAGTAGGCTAGCAGGAATCAGCACTCTTCACTGCTTTTGATTCTCTTGCCTATAAACAGATGTAGCTTACTCAGTACTACTAAGGTCAGCAAGTTGCCATGGCAAATTTTTAAAAAGTGAATTATTTTTGAAGAAACTTATCTATCTATAGTCCTAAGTGGCAAAAATAAACATAAACTCTCTCTTCTATTTACATCTATTTTTGTTTAAGACTAATTTATTAATTCAAGTGGGGCCAGCAGAAAGAGGAAAAAGGAGTTGAGCAAAACCCAGCATGTGTGAAAATTTGCAGGCATTAGATAGCTAAACAAACTCTAAGTCCCTCAGTGTTGCAGTAAGGTCAAAACCTTTCAGCATTGCATCAGCATGTCAAAATATGTCAACAAACCATCATACTGCAAGAAGAAGAATGACCTTTCAGTTCTTTATCTGCTGCCAATGAAGCTTTGGATACTGGGTATGCATGAACAGTTTTCCAAGCCACTTGACAAATGCAACTCCCAAGGTTTCCTCCAAGTCAAGTTGTTATACCACTGACTTTCAACTCACCAGTACAACTCTTTAAACCATTTGCAATTGTAGAATACTGATCTTGTTATAGAACAGCCATCTATAACCCCACAGCATAACTCACTCTTCCCCCACTACCTACAATCAGACAACAATTATTACTTAAACAGTCATCACAGTTAACATGTCAAACCATTTTAAACAGCTGAACAGAAAAAAAAGTAATCATTCTGATGTTCTGATTCAGTCTTTGCTCAGCATCTTTATAGTCACCAGCAAATGAATCTGAACAGAATGCTTTGTTCAAAAACCCCTAAGAATACAATGGCTGTTTGTGACAGAAATAGTCTTTTGCATTGTTTGTTTGCCTTTATCTGAAATAAACACATTTTTTAATCTACAGGATTCTATGATAATTTTACTATTACTGTTGTAAATGGAAGTCTCAAGATCAGGCATAATGTATTTAGGATTCCAAAAAGTGTGGTTATTATTTTAAAATTACTTATAGAAAACTTGCTTTCATTTATTCTTTCAAAAAGCAGAAGTATAGGACTAACAATATTTAGAATACAAGCAAATGGGAGAAGGAATTTAGTACAAGGTTGACTTACCATTCTTATTCAAAGAGATGATGAAATGCTTCTCTTTCACTATGTGAAATTGCCTTTAGTTTAATATCAGTGTCAAACATGACATTTTCCTACGGTCTTCCTCACATATAGTAAAGTTTCTTCAGCTAGTAACAGTGCCAAGCTTTCTCCTGGGACTCTCTAGAAATTACATTCCAGAATCTACATATGCCTTAGCCAGGCTTGCAGAAGATAGAAAATATAAATTGCTGTATTTGAGTTTATATCTTCTTACAGCAAGTCACTGACAGTGCACCATTTCTGATGTGAACCATGTGTTGCTGATCTCTATATGCCTTTCAGAAAACAACAGTCATGCCTATCAGCTCTAACACACTTTTACAGCTAGAACTCAAATTTTTCATTTAGAGTTAGAAGGAACTGTAAAATCAGACACTATAAAAAAAAAAAACCAACAAACCAACCCCAAACTAATAAACAGCAGCATTCATTTAAACCCTAAAATAATATACAGCAAGTTCTCAGACTCTGTTTTAAAGTACAATCTGTGTTACTTCATGTTCTTGCTCTCCAAATTACCTTTGGTCACACAGACTATTCAACAGTTTTTATCCTCGTGGTTTACAAGAAATACACCAATGTAGGCCAGTGAACAAAGAAAAGTGTGGTATATATGACATGCACAAAGCAATTATGTTTTGTACATGCAGTTGTCTTGTTTACCCAATGGCAGTGAAAGCTGTAGACTACTCAGTGGATACCACCACTTTGAAGGAACATACTGAGGGAAGGGATTCTGTAAGTGCACGAAACATTTTATACTAAGTTTGTTCAGTATATAAAATAGCTTTTTTTCTAAAACATCACAGCGCAAAATCAGTGGCAAAAAGACGAAGCTTGCCTTTTCCTTTTTATTATTGAAAAATCTCAATACCTAAACAGCATCTTAAATTACAACTGTGCAAACCCACTGACAAGGTACACTTTGTATATTTTTAATGCGAAGCTTAATTTGAAGATGAGGTTGCAGTGCAGCACTGCAACTGAAAATTGCTTAACAATACCATTGATGTATGAGCCATAAAAAACCTTGCTAAGCTGTCCCTGCAGAACTCAGAGTAATAAAAAGGTGTTCTTTTGCACTGAGGTGAACAGACATGGTTGACTGCATCTAGGGAGCTGTACTGTTAAATGAGAAAGTGCCATTTTTTTCCTGTCAGTACAGACCAGTTTAAGACACTCACAGATTTAGTTAGCACAGAGTACAGGATTTAATGAAATATACACATAACAGCAAACAAACCACAACTATATTCAAAGCTTTCAGTCAGATTGTGTGCAGAATTCATCTTACATCTGTGACAGATGTGGGGAAAAAACTAGAAACTTTTTCAGTCTTGCTCCTAATTTTCAGAGAAACAATAAAATAGCTGAATGGAAAAGGTCTAAATTCTCTTACATTTATTCCTCTCAAAGTATTTAGAAATGTATTTCTATCCACATCTAACAGGCAATGTTACAGGTTTTCTCTCCAATTTCATTTTGGCTTTAATTTCAACCAACAGATAAAGTTTACAAACCCCTAAACTACCAGCTGAGTGTTGTGATATCTCTATTGTGAACTGATGCTGCTTCTCCAGATGATTCTTCCTTCAAGAGGTATGGAGACAGGCAATTGCAGCGAACTGACAGGGAAACCGATTCTCACTTGAGAGATCCTCACACAGGTTGATTAAATCACACAAAATTGATTCACAATTTGTGCAGCTACACCTGTGTCTTTTCATACCAATAGTTCCAGAGAGCAGTGAAAGTTATTGTCTAAACTACATGCAACCTAATCTGTCAACATGTGTTTGCTAATGCAACTGTCATTACATTAGAAGCTACAGTAACTCAGAACTCATTTCAGAAGATACTGTAATACTGTTAGTTTCGCCAAGGATTTCTACTTTAAAACCCCCCACAAAATATTTCTGATTTCCACAGTTAAACTATCACTAAATTCTGGATTTCGGAAGTAACAAATCTCACTATGGAGATTTTTAGTTTCCTTTATATGAATGTTTAAGAATCATCAATTTCTGTAGTTGTTTTCAATATGAGCAGTTATAACAAAAGATCTGGCAAAAATCTCAGAACTACTTCCAAAAAAGCCTTATTGATCCACATGTCGCTTCAGTCTAGCTTTTACAATATTAAAGTTACTTGACCAACAGCTCAGTGAAAGATGTTATTCCATTTTGAAAGTTGTGATATTAATTAATACATGATTTGTCTTGGTTTCCTGATAGAAACATAAGAGAATTTTCTTTCAGAAATGTCAGATTCAAATGGTACACACTATTCTCAAATGTTTTACACATTTTATAGGTCAAATCAAAACATGGATAGTCCTTTTGTTCAGCACAAAAGAAACTACAACTTCTCAATGGCAATTTTATTGCAAACAACAAATGGAACAGTGCCTCCATACTAATTGTCTACTCAACTTTCACCCCATCTCAAATTAGTGAGTATCTTTATGTTACCTATTTAAAATTCACTTGGAGCTGCTTTTATCTGAGACCATCTTTTCTTCTCAGAAAATATTCTACATGTACACATTATGGTCACCTTGCAGCCCTGAGCTGCTCCATCCCCTCTTATTTACACTGATGTGCAAGTTTAGCACTCTGCATCAGCATTTTTCCTGCCATTCTCACTATTTGCCTAGATATTGCATATACTGAAATTTCTTTCTAGGTCTTGTATTCTGGTTACATGTTTCACAAATTCTTTTCTAAAACTTTCCTGTAGTACAGCATCTTCATACATCCACTGACAGTCTTCCTGAGATTCCTACTACCTACACTCAAGTTTTGCAAGTCACTGCTTTCTGGGACTGTCAAATAAGAACAGACCCTTCTCATGCCAATCAAGGATGCTGCTGCAGAGAATAATTTCAAAATCTGATGATGTTATTCTCAGTATTTGATTTTACTTTCTCTGCTACCTCCTGTATGAATCTGCTTTTAAGCTATTCCCCAACCCAACGCTTTCTCATCTTCAGCTGAAATAGTAACGGTCACAAGACTAGCCTCTAATGTTCATGCACACTATTTGTTGCATATTTGCGTGTTTGTCCCATCTTCTCCACTATCCCTCAAATTTCCCTGATGATCTCTTCTGCCTGCTGAGCAGACTTCTAAATTTATTTATTTTAAAAATGCATTCTTAAAACTGTCATTTACCTCACCTACTACTTAGGTTAGGGTTCCATCACATAAAAAAATGGAATTGAAGATGAAATGTCACGTTTAAGATTGTGAGGAGGTTCTAGTACTATGGAAAGATATATAGAATCATAGCATCATAGAATAGTTAGGGTTGGAAAGGACCTTAAGATCATGTAGTTCCAACTCCCCTGCCATGGCCAGGGACACCTCGCACTAAACCATCCCACCCAAGGCTTTGTCCAACCAGGTCTTGAACACTGCCAGGGATGGAGCATTCACAACTTCCCTGGGCAACCCATTCCAGTGCCTCACCACCCTTACAGTAAAGAACTTCCTCCTTATATCCAATCTAAACTTCCCCTGTTTAAGTTTTAACCCATTACCCCTTGTCCTATCACTACAGTCCCTAATGAAGAATCCATCCCCAGCATCCCTGTAGGCCCCCTTCAGATACTGGAAGGCTGCTATGAGGTCTCCACTCAGCCTTCTCTTCTCCAGGCTGAACAGCCCCAACTTTCTCAGCCTGTCTTCATATGGGAGGTGCTCCAGCCTCCTGATCATCCTCCTGGCCCTCCTCTGGACTTGTTCCAACAGTTCCATGTCCTTCTTATGTTGAGGACACCAGAACTGTACACAATACTCCAAGTAAGTTCTCAGGAGAGCAGAGTAGAGGGGCAGGATCACCTCCTTCGACCTGCTGGTCACGCTCCTTTTGATGCAGATCAGGATACGGTTGGCTTTCTGGGCTGCTAGCGCACACTGAAGCCGGCTCATGTTAAGTTTCTCATCGACCAACACCCCCAAGTCCTTCTCCGCAGGGCTGCTTTGAATCTCTTCTCTGACCAACCTGTAGCTGTGCCTGGGATTGCTCCGACCCAGGTGTAGGACCTTGCACTTATCATGGTTAAACTTCATAAGGTTGGCGTCTGCCCACCTCACAAGCGTGTCAAGGTCCCTCTGGATGGCATTCCTTCCCTCCAGGGTATCAAGCGAACCACACAGCTTGGTGTCATCAGCAAATTTGCTGAGGGTCCACTCAATCCCACTGTCCATGTCAGTGAGAAGATGTTAAACAAGACCGGTCCCAACACCGATCCCTGAGGGACACCACTCGTTACTGGTCTCCAGCTGGACACTGAGCCATTGACCACAGCCCTTTGCGTGTGGCCATCCAGCCAGTTCTTTACCTACCAAGTGGTTCATCCATCAAATTGATGTCTCTCCAATTTAGAGAGAAGGATGTCATCTGGAACAGTGTCAGACGCTTTGCACAAGTCCGGGTCGATGACATCAACTGCTCTACCCCTGTCCATCAGTTCTGTAGCCCCATCATAGAAGGCCACCAAATTGGTCAGGCAGGATTTCCCCTTAGTGAAGCCATGCTGGCTGTCACCAAGCACCTTGTTGATTTTCATGTGCCTTAGCATGCCTTCCAGGAGAATCTGCTCCAAGATTTTGCGGGGCATAGAGGTGAGACTGACTGGTGTGTAATTCCCTGGGTCATCCATTTTCCCCTTCTTAAAAATGAGGGTTATATTACCCTTTTTCTAGTCGTTAGGAACGTCATCTGACTGCCATGATCTTTCATAAACTGCATAAATATATACAATGACTGTCTTTAAAAGAATAAATCAGAACAATTTTAACCATCTCTAAAAGAAAAGATCTTCATACCATACTGATCTTCATTCAGTCAGCTGATCAGAGCTAGCCTAGCTAGAGCCACAGCGGGCACCCTTCAGCGACCGCGAGGGTCAACGGAGATGAGGAAAATCAGAGGGGATAGAGCAGAGACATCGCGATTCCCGACATCTCCCGATCCCCGAAGCCCCAGCAGCCCTTGCGAGAGAGCGGCTGACGTGGCGGGGGCGTTCCCACGGTGACGGCGACCACCCCCCTGCCCCTTGCCTTGAAAGAGCCTCGGAGAGGGCAGTGAGGAACGAGCAGGTCGCGTTGCTGACCCTGTTGCTGGTGTCCGACTGCGGACCAATATGGTTGCCTCCAGAAAGAGAGCTTGCAGTAAGGTGACTGCAGCAACTCAGACAGAGACCCCGTCCCAAACCGTGGCTGTTCAGGTCTCTGGATGCAGGGAGTGACAGAGCCTGCTGCTGCCGGGGGAGGGAGGACAGCATTCCACCTGCGTGAGGTGTGAGCAGGTAGAAGATCTGCTTAGCCTGGTGGCAACACTTAAGGAGGAGGTTGAGACGCTGAGGACCATCAGGGAGTGTGAAAGGGAGATCGACTGGTGGAGTAACTCCCTGGCGTGCCAGTCGGAACAGTTCCAGGGAGGTACTCCCCAAAAGGGGAAGGACCCCCTGCCCTCTCACACAGAGGGGGATGGCCTGAGACAGACCCTGCCCTGTAGCTGTTGCGCAGAGGTAGGGGACCAAAAAGCCGATGAGGGTTGGAAGCGAGTTCCAGTTCGGCATCGTGGGAAACCCTCCCCCCTTCCTGCCCTGCTTCCCCAGGTGTCCCTCAGTAATAGGTTCGAGGCCCTGGATCTTGAAGGAGAGGTAGGTGAGGATGTGGTGCAAGGCCAGCCTACAAGGCCACATAGGAAAAGGCGGTCGACTTTGCACCTCAAGACTGCCTCTGATAAGAAAGAAAGAAGGGTCATTGTAGTAGGCGATTCCCTTCTGAGAGGAACAGAGGGCCCGATATGCAGAGTTGACCCTCATCATGGGGAAGTGTGTAGTCTGCCTGGAGCCCGGATCAGGGATATCACCAGGGCGCTCCCCAACCTGGTGCACCCGACAGACTACTACCTGCTGCTGGTCTTCCAGACAGGTGAGGGGGAAGCTGCTTCCCGCAGTCTGAGGGGGATGAAGAAAGACTACAGGGCCTTGGGGAGGATGGTGAAAGAGTCTGGGGCTCAAGTGATCTTCTCCTCATTCCTTCCATCTTCCACTGATGATGTGGGAAGGAATGGGAAGATTCAGTTCATAACCGATTGGCTTCGAGACTGGTGCTACAGGCAGGGCCTTGGATTCTTTGGTAACAGCTGGTTTTATAGGGCACCAGTCTGGACAATGACAAGTGGGAAAGGTTTATCTCACAGAGGCAAAAGGATGCTGGGGCACGAATTAGCAGGGCTCATTTGGAGAGCTTTAAACTAGATTCGAAGGGGGATGAGGTTGTAGCTGGGCTTGCCCCAGTGGGGCAGCACTCCAGAATTGATGAAGACTGGGAGGCCACCTATAATCCTAGGGTGAAATCGGTGTGCTCAGCTCGCTCCCTGGAATGTCTGTACACCAACGCGCGCAGCATGGGAAATAAGCCAGAGGAGTTGGAAACCTGTGTTAAGTCAGGAGACTATGATCTGGTGGCAATTACAGAGACGTGGTGGGACAGCTCACAAGACTGGAATATAGTCATGGAGGGCTATGTCCTTTTCAGGAAAGACAGGCCAGCCAGGAGGGGTGGTGGGGTTGCTCTTTATGTGCGGGAGCAGCTGCAATGCACCGAGTTCTGTCCAGGGACAGATGACGAGCGAGTTGAGAGTCTGTGGGTGAGAATGCCTGTGGGCAGGCTGGCAGGGGTGATACTGTTGTGGGTGTCTGTTACAGACCACCAGATCAGGGTGAGGAAATTGACGAGGCCTTCTACAGGCAGCTGAGAGTGGCCTCACAGTCACAGGCCGTGGTCGTCGTGGGGGATTTTAACTTCCCTGATGTTTGCTGGAAGGACCACTCAGCAACCCAGCCACAGTCCAGGGTTCCTCCAGTGTATGGATGATAACTTCCTCCTGCAAATGGTGGATGAGCCAACCAGGTGAGGAGCGCTGCTGGATCTCATCCTCACAAACAAGGAGGGTCTGGTCAAAGCAGTAAGGGTTGAGGGCTGCCTTGAATGCAGGGACCATGAGATGGTGGAATTCAGGATCTTGTGTGGTAGGACTAGTAGAATAGCAAGTAGAATTGCAACCCTGGACTTTAGCAGGGCAAACTTTGGCCTTTTCAAGCAATTGCTAGGGGAAATCCCATGGTCAAGGCTGTTTGAAGGTAAAGGGGCCCAAGATAGTTGGTTGGCATTCAAGGATTGCTTTTTCCGAGCTCAAGATCGGAGCATCCCGACACGTAGGAAGTCAAGGAAGAGGACCAGGAGACCTGCGTGGCTAAATAGGGAATTGCTGGGTATGCTCAAGTGGAAGAGGAGAGTTTACAGGTCATGGAAGGAGGGGCTGGCCACTTGGGAGGAATATAAGGCTGCTGCTAGAGGATGTAGGAAGGCAGCTAGGATGACTAAAGCATCCTTAGAATTAAACCTGGCGAGAAGGGTCAAGGACAGCAAAAAGAGCTTTTTCAAATACATGGCAGATAAAACTAACACCAGAGGCAATGTAGGCCCACTGATGAATGGGATGGGTGCCCTGGTGACAGAAGATACAGAGATGGCAGAGTTACTGAATGCCTTCTTTGTCTCTGTCTACACTGCTGCAGGCAGTCCTGAGGAGCCCTGTACCCCTGAGACCTTAGATGAAGTCAGGTCAACGGAGCGGTTTGCCTTAGTCGATGAGGAATGGGTTAGAGACCAGTTGAGCAATCTGGACATCCATAAATGCATGGGTCCAGATGGGATGCACCCGCGGGTGCTGAGGGAACTGGCGGAAGTCATTGCTAGACCACTCTCCATCATCTTTACCAAGTCTTGGGAAACGGGAGAGGTGCCTGAGGACTGGAGGAAAGCAAATGTCACTCCAGTCTTCAAAAAGGGCAAGAAGGAGGACCCGGGTAACTATAGACCGGTCAGCCTCACCTCCATCCCTGGGAAAGTGATGGAACACCTTATCCTTGGTGCCATCTTAAGGCATATCAAGGATAAGAGGGTTATGAGGGGCAGTCAACATGGCTTCACCAAGGGGAAATCATGCTTGACCAATCTCTTAGCCTTTTATGAGGATATAACACGGTGGATGGATGATGGCAGAGCGGTGGATGTGGTCTACCTTGACTTCAGCAAAGCATTTGACACAGTCTCCCACAGCATCCTCACAGCTAAATTGAGGAAGTGCGGTCTGGATGATCAGGTAGTGAGGTGGACTGTGAACTGGCTGAAGGAGAGAAGCCAGAGAGTTGTGGTCTATGGGGCAGAGTCTAGTTGGAGGCCTGTAACTAGTGGAGTGCCTCAAGGGTCAGTACTGGGACCAGTATTATTTAATATATTCATCAATGATTTAGATGAGGGAATTGGGTGTACTATCAGCAAGTTTGCTGATGACACTAAGCTGGGAGGAGTGGCTGACACGCCAGAAGGCTGTGCTGCCATCCAGCGAGACCTGGACAGGCTGGAGAGTTGGGCAGGGAATAACTTGATGAAATATAACAAGGGAAAGTGTAGAGTCCTGCATCTGGGCAGGAACAACCCCAGGTTCCAGTATAGGTTGGGGAACGACCTGTTAGAGAGCAGTGTAGGGGAGAGGGACCTGGGGGTCCTAGTGGACGACAGGATGACCATGAGCCAACACTGTGCCCTTGTGGCCAAGAAGGCCAATGGCATCCTAGGGTGTATTAGAAGGGGAGTGGTTAGTAGGTCGAGAGAGGTCCTCCTTCCCCTCTCCTCTGCCCTGGTGAGACCGCATCTGGAATATTGTGTCCAGTTCTGGGCCCCTCAGTTCAAGAAGGACAGGGAGCTGCTGGAGAGAGTCCAGCGCAGGGCAACTAAGATGATTGAGGGAGTGGAGCATCTCCCTTATGAGGAAAGACTGAGGGAGCTGGGTCTCTATAGTTTAGAGGAGACTGAGGGGTGACCTTATTAGTGTATATAAATATATAAAGGGCGAGTGTCACAAGGATGGAGCAAGGCTCTACTCAGTGGCAAACAATGATAGGACAAGGGGTAATGGGTACAAGCTGGAACACAAGAGGTTCCACTTAAACTTGAGAAGAAACTTCTTCTCTGTGAGGGTGACAGAACACTGGAACAGGCTGCCCAGGGAGGTTGCGGAGTCTCCTTCCCTGGAGACATTCAAAACTCGCCTGGACACATTCCTGTGTAACATTATCTAGGTGTTCCTGCTCCGGCAGGGGGATTGGACTAGATGATCTTTTAAGGTCCCTTCCAATCTCTAGCATACTGTGTATACTGTGTATACCATTGACATGTTCAAAAATTCGGTCCAGCATAACTTATCTCCCTCCTTATGTACCTGAGATACCTACTACATTTTTTATTTTGAAGACAGTTGTTATTACTAGTTAAAATACAGGTAACATATGAAAAAAATACTTTATTAAAAAAAAACAACCAACAGTGAAACAGTACTACCCCAGATACAATGCCAATGAGCAATAAATTTCTTTACACATAAAGCCCACTTGGTTAGACTGTGAAGAGTTTATAACAAATTTGGCAGCTTGCAGGTATTTCAAAACATTACAGCAAAATCTGACTTCAAAGGCAAGTACTAAAAAAAAATTGAAATTTGACTTCTGTACCAAACTTACTCTGTACCAAAGTAGCATTACTGTAAATTACCATATGTATCTGCTGCGTGCAAAGAATTATGATGTGACTTTTTCACAAATATTTCAGCTTTCCAGTTTGGCACACTAATTAATGACATTCAAAATGCCGGATTGGTAACATGTATTTTATCAACATAGCTTAATAGTCACTAATGTTTTTTCCCATAACTTCTTTTAAAAACACAGTCCTGTTTATAAGGAAAAATAGTGGAAAGGTACCTGTTCCAGTAGCTCCAAAACTGGTCCTGTAAGTAGGCTTGGTGGCTACTTTCGTCACCGAATGAGGCTTTGCTTTCAATCCAGTGAATTATGTGTCCTTCAACAGCTAGCGTGACAGCAGAAAATAAACAGAACTCTTAAAATCACACTCAGCAGCCTGGAAGAATGTGTTTGGGAATATCTTATTTACTCCCTCAATCTACCGCATAATTCATTATTGCAACAGAGTTATGTATTTACAAAAAATATCTTTCAAATATGCACAGGACATTTTTTAAAAAAATATCTATTTCAATGGATAATTATAGAAGTTTAATTACACCCCATTTCAGATATTTGAATTTATTCTAACACAAACCAAATATAAAGGGAAAGAGACTAGACCAACGCGCAATTGCATTGTACTTTTATCCTTTGCTGGAAAGGAGTTGTCAGGTAAGGAACTGAAAACAAGAACAGTTAGCTAAGCTGTTAAAACCAGCAAATTCTCATCAATGAAGAGTGGAAGGTGTGAGAACAGCAAGGATGTTTACCATACATACATATCTCCTTCCTTGCCTTTGCAAAACCAGTAATGCTTTACCAGAAAGAAGCTAGGAATAAGAAGGCCTATGTGAAAAAATGTGATTCTGAATTTCTGTTTCACTCAGTGGGATTTGCTCTGGTTCACATCTTTCCTCACTGCTTGTAGAAGTGAATTTCTCATGTTAGTAAAAGTTTGTTTGTTTTTTTTTTTTTTAAAGTCCTTTCTGAAGTTGACAACCTAATTTTGCAGGAGAAATCATGAAACTAACTCTAAAAAAATAATTCTGTCTCTAATGTAATGTTGGGTATGGCATCTGAGAGCATGCCATCTCAGAAACACAATACAGAAAGATTACAAGAAGCTGTGGCGACACACAGTTTACAGCAGACTGTAAAATTACTTGGGAAATATGGGTAAACACCACATGAAGCCACCACACTAAGCTCCATATGCCACCACTACCATGCTATCAGTAACCAAGTTAACTTGTGTAGGCCTATACTACTACACCCTTCCCCCACTCCCAATACCCCCCTAGTACCTTTAGACCCCAGGAGATCTAACAGCCGAGGCATAAACTGTGTAGTCCACTGAGAAGCAATTTCTAAGAAACATTTGCCTTTCCTAGGCAGGTAGTGAGTCATGAAGAAGAGAGTGCAAGAACGGCCATACATTAGTTCAGACTGGACAACAGGTAGAAAATTATTTCTTGTCAATCTCAAGTGACTAAAATAATGTGAGAAAAGTAATGCACTAGCACTGTTTCGATTTTTAGAGACAAATCCACTCAAAACAAATTAATGGCTATTTTTAACCTTCTTTCTAATAGGGTAATACTACAAACCTAAGACTTCTTCTGGGTGTTTCCCAGTTTCCCTTCTCAAGCACTAAAAAAATTAGCTACACCTAGCTGCTTTCCTAGTTCCATTTAATCAGGCTCCTGGATAGGATATAATCTTACGTGTTACCAGTATAAAAGTGAGTATCTTGATATCAAGTATGCATTGTGTATATTGTGGTCCACATTACTGGGGAAACTTACTAATGTATATAAATATCTGAAGGGCAGGTGTTAAGAAGAGGGAACAAGGCTCTTTTCAGTGGTGCCCGGTGGCAGGACCAGAGGCAGCAGGCACAAACTGAAACATGGGGGGGGTCTGTCTGAACATCAGGAGCCACTTTTTCACTGTAAGGGTAACTGAGCACTGGCACAGCCTTCTCAGAGAGGCTGCGGAGTCTCAGTCCTTGGAGATATTCAAAAGTCATCTGGACATGCTTGAGCAGATGACTACCAGAGATGCCTTCCAACCTCAGTCATTTTGTGATACTGTAATTTCACAATCTTCCCTGATAATTTTAGACTGGATAAACAACAACTGTTCCCTCATGTCCTTGGGTCCTTGGTAGCTTTCTGAGACCCTCCACAAATAAGAATTATGGAAGTGAACTAGTAGAAGATAACTGAAAACTCTCCAGGTGTGGCTTGACAACTGTCTGTGAACTGCAGATCATCAGGATGCCAAAGCTCACCGTTTCAAATACAGAGTACTTTAGCTACGCAGGTATTTTTTGTTTTGTACATATAACCTCTTCTTAACATCACTAACATTTTTCTTTTCTGGAAACATGATTACAAATACAAACATCACTGAACTTTTTGGAAGATTCTCATATGCATAGTTGTTTATCTATTAAATAACAGACTGTCATGCTGAAAGATGGTATCTCAAGCACTTCCGAGTAGTGAGACATTTTATAGTACACATGTCAGTTCCTTATATCAGTGTATAAATCAGTTAGTAAGAATTCCAACTGTTGTCAATATGAAGAACAAAAAGCTAGTCACGTATATGACTTTCACAGGCTGCTTTCAGCCTTCTTGTTTTTTCTGTCAGACACCTGCACTGACAGGTGCTGTGTTCTATGGAGGCAAAGTCATCATCTTTTAGCATGAAAGTCAATTTACAAAAGATGATTAATAACCCTTTACACTTAGACAGCATTGATGCTTCTTCTTCCATGGCCCAGCCACTACGTCAGCTGATTACCTTCTTACATGGCCTCAAGACCAGAAAATGTAGATGAGCTTTGACATGACCTTTATACCTACCTTTATTCCTTCTTGCTTCTTGCTACACAGGATTAAAGAAAAAAAAAGAGAACTGCAGAGTTGTATTTAGATGCAAAGTGATGGCAAGAGAATAATGGCACTACAACAAATCTTTATGCAATGACCTATAAGTGCAATGGTAATACTCTACACCGCTTTGAATTGATTTGGTCTAGAAGTCTAAAACATTAATAGGTATTTCAGAGTTCAGTTCAGAAAGACAGTGTGCAGAGCAGTTTAGAGGGAGCAGGCATCTGGGGGTTCTGACTGTTCCTTGGTTTTCTTTTTTGTGATAATGAGACAAAAACATGCAGCAACCAAAGAAGAAGCACTGGGTAATACTACTTATGAGCAAACCTCTCTGACACAAACTAGAAGTTCTGTTCTTAAAATTATTAGGTTAACTACCAAAGAAAAAAAAACCCTACTTTGTAGTATCCTTTAATATACAGCTGTATAGCTGTAATGTGTAGCTGTAATATTTTAGCATGCACTCTTCTACTCAAAATAAAACAATAACAATTCTTTAAAAGACTTACCTACTGGCACTTCTAAAATGAAGTCTGGTGTTTTGTCATAACCCTTTGCACGAAGCTGATCTTCAGCTATACATACAGAATAAGAACTATTGTTTATAAAACTCTTCTGTTAAGTAGACAGCAGCATAATTATTTTTATTTTAAATAAGAGTGCAAGAATTACTAATGCAGTCATACATATCTTTCTTATGCATGCAATGCTGTGTCAGATTAAATGAACCTTTGTAGAAAAACTGAAGCATGGATATAAAAATGCTTCTTTGTCATCCCTGCATTTTTATGTCTTCATTATAAACATCATTAATTCAAGCTGTCATATAGTATTTTATAACCTCCAAATATTCAAAATAAAGAAGTATATTTGCTGATTGAAAGAAGAGTCTCCCCACATTAGGAAGCATTAAGACTAATCCTATCAACACCACAAATGTAGATATACTGTAGCTGCCTTCTTGGTTTTATTTCAATGTTAGCATAAAGTTGTTAAAAAAAAGAACAGGAAAATCCTTTTCTTCCAGAAATTTATGAAGGAGAGAAGCCACAATTTTAGTTTCTCTTGCACCCTGCAATCTATAGAATTTATTCAATTTCAGAACATACAAAGACCTAGAAATTCTGCTAACATAAACTATACAACTCTATTGCTTACAAATATTAGAGCTGAATATTCCAAGAAACAATAATGACTGAGCAAGATAAAACTGCAGAAGACAAAAGACGCTTCCTTAAAAAAGAAAAAAAAGGAAGCCCAAGCAAGCCCTTAATATTGCCCTTAATATTTTCTAAACTATTGTCCTTGATTTCTGATACCATTACACTGGCATTTCTAAAACACCATTTATCCATTAGAATTTGGAGTGACCTGGTCATTCAATTCCAGGCATGGCTTTCTGTCTTCACCCAAGCTCAACTAATGGCACTACCTAGTAACAAGTAAGGCTGTGTAGCCCCTTAACACCTACTGGGCTGTTGACATTGTCATGCATCCCATTCGCCTTTCTACATCACCTTTGATTAAAATTAATGGTC
This sequence comes from Pezoporus wallicus, assembly GCF_028554395.1. NCBI lineage: Eukaryota > Metazoa > Chordata > Aves > Psittaciformes > Psittacidae > Pezoporus > Pezoporus wallicus. The sequence goes on from NW_026640709.1 coordinate 4,638,474, forward strand.
CATTCTCACTGTTGGGTAGCTTATTTCCAATCCATTTATCAGGTTAGGACAGTAGTTTCATGGCCAATGTTCAGAACTCAGTTTTTGAATACTTTGTGAATATCCTGAAAGGTCAGCAGTTTGAGTCCAAGTAACATTTTAATGACAAGAAAAACATACACTCTTAGAAATCCAAATATTCTAAAAGCACCTAAAGCAAGCTCTCCTCCCCTTTCCCATTGAAGAATGTAAGTCTGAAGTGTTTTTTTAATACAGTGAAGTCATAACTGAAAGCGGGACAGGAGTGATTTTGCGAAGTAAGTTGTACATTCAGTTAGGTGTAAACTGCAATAGCTGTTTATTAATTTTGATAGGTGCAGTATTTCTTTTGAAATTTGAGAGTATTTCTTCACTGTAACCACACCATATTGTAAATACAAGTCTTTGCAATGCAACAGTTCACTGTATCACCTGATCAGCTATTAAACTTTTTAGGATTTGGAGACAGAATTGGTTGTTGGCTGTTTTTTCAAATTTGTCAACATTGTCAGGAATGTGGATAAACAGTGTTAAGATTAACAAAGTTCTAATTTAACAGAACGTATGAGTCGAGAGTTTTGTGCCATAACATAAAAATGAGTTAACTGTCTGTGATCTCTTAATCTTGATTAAAAAAAATTCACTTTTATCCAACTCTATTTAACTGTAGTCTGTTCTTAATTGTTTGAAACAGTACAAAAAAGACAACAGGATGTTCAAGATGAAGTTTTCATTGTTTAAGAAGACACAAATAGCAATAGAAAGTTCAGTATTTTTCTTTCATATCTAACAAATGCTAGCATCAGAAATTCAGGGAAATGTAACTTAAAAGAACCCACTGAAAGCCAGGAAGGGGTAAACATTTCACGATAAGTCAACTTGGCAAGTCTCAGAACTGGAGTCTGCATCAGCATTACTTTCAATATTCTTCTGCAGATTCTTTTTTTCAAGGCTACTTGATTACTTTTAGAATCATAGAATTGTAGAATCATAGAAATCATTCTGTCGAAATCAGATTGTGTGATAGTAACACATGGCTTTAGAAAGAACGTGGTTTTTGCTTTAAGTCTGTTTCTGAATGTTTTCACTTGGTTTCTCCTGACATTCTGTACTGTGAATAGCATTATAAAATAAGGTTAAAAACCATGTTTATTATTGATGTGAGATGTCTATCGTGTAGCAACATAATTATAGATTACCATTTCTTTATAAATTTGGCAGAGGGAGGAGGGGAGGAGAGGGGAAAGAGATACAGATACTTCCCACAATCACCATAAACCCGTTTTTTTAACCAAAACCCCACCAAAACAGAAGCTCTAGCTTTTCAGCCCACTTATGTTTCAGATTTGTCCAGAAGCTACAGAGGTAGTATTCTGCACCTTAAAAGAGATCTTTTAGCTTTTGCATGGGTTGAGAGAATAATTTAACAACTGACTGAAAGCCAGCCCCCAACAGCTTTGACAGTTACATTTATGCATCCTGAGATTTGAAAATTACGTTGAAACAGCACTACTAAGTAGTTTTCTACAGATTCCCCATTAATTTAGATTTCCAACAAAACTGCAGCTTCATCTTTATGGTAACTTCACACTCAATCATAACCATTTAACACATCATTGTTCTTATACTAGCCTCTGGATATAACAAAGAAACCAAACATTCTTCTGTTGGTGCATGAATGAACAGCAACTGCAAATTTAAGATTACAGGAGAAAACACTGACCAGATTTCATGATTTATATCCAGGCTACTACTGAAGGACACAGTGGGAACCAAAGGAGGATAAGATTCCAGACAAAGGTCAGTACCTCCCCATACAGCTAAAAACTTTACTAATATATTCATGGCAAAGGTACAAACCCATAAAGATCCTACGCAGAACCTTGAAATTCCTGGCATTTCAGTATGGCAAGTGAAACGGTTCGCCTGTTTTGAGAGAACACTGATCACTTTAATCCTAAGCAAAGTGATAAGTATTTGAAAGCTGTGTTTTTGTTGAAGAGAGGACATGGTAAACGATATGGTTCTCATGAACAGTAGATTAACAAAAAGCAAAGTTAGTTTATATAGGTTTCAAATCAATTTCTGGGTGAACCTTACATCTGATCTGTAGGCTCTGAAAGCTAACTGCTCTAGAAACAGACAAATTATGTCCTGGAACTGAAGAGCTGTTTCATGCTCCAAGACTATACTGGGGCGATTTATATTCACCATGTCCTTAGACTCTCTGTTGCTCAGGTGAAGAGAGCTGCTACAAAAACCTTACTATTCTTGAGGAATAGTAAACTAATATGGAAACTGCAGAATTTGTTTTTCGTAACACATGTTAAAAAGTAATGGAATTGCAATTACAGCAATCTAAGTCCTGGGCCATCTTCAAAACTGGAATGTAGTCTTTCTCAGAGCCTAACAAAGCCTGAATTTGTTGACCTATAGGAAATACTGTCATCTCTTCTGTTTTGCTGAAGTTATCTTCAAGCAGTTTTGGAAGTAATTCTTAAAAAAGGAAAGATTTTATTGTGAGGGATTCAGTAGGGTTAATCTTGCACATACTAAGGAATTTTATTTTTTTTTTAATACCTAAAACCTTAAAAACACCTGCAATGGACAGAAATAATAAATACACCCATCTAACAGATCTTAAATCATGACTAAACAGTATTTCACTATGCATAGTATCTAAACAATAAACTCTCTCATTTATGTTTCTATTCTAATGAGTTAATCCATTCTAGATACTTTGACAACACAAATTTCTTAAAGCTTATTTTTAAAGATAAAACTGATGCTTATCCAAGGTCACAAAACATCAAAATTTAAATCTGATTTGTGCAGTACACAAGCTTGCACAAGCCGAATAAAATGCTAATCATTGGGTTGAGGATTCATTTGTGAGTCATCTAGTCCATTCTCTCGTATCGTGACAGGATTGGTTTCATTACCAGCTTTGACAGATGAATGTCAAGTCTAGCCTTGAATTTTCCACTGAAGGTGATTCCATAACCTTCCCTGGCAGTTTGTTTTATACTTACAGCTCCTAGAACTGCTTAGTATTTTAACTCATCATCATCTCTGCAATTACAGCTTAAGTCTATTACCTGTACCTCTGCTCTTATAGTTAAGTAGGAAAAACTACTTCCTCACATTTTCACAATGTCATCTGCAGGTTTGTATGCAATACTTATTTCTGTCTTTTTTTCATTTTTTCTCTAAAATAAAAGATCGTACTAATTCTGTTCCTTAATTACATGGGCAAATATTTTAAAAACCTTAATAATCATTCTAATTTCTTAAATTTGTTTAAAGTTTCCAAAATATTAACGTGAGTCTAGATTTAAGAAAGATCATAGTTTCTGATAAAACCAGCAAAATTCCCCGGCCACACAAATTTAGTGCAACATCAACAAAAGATAGCATTTCACTTTGCTATTGTCTCATCATATAAGAAGTTCAGATTTAAGAAGTCACTGTTCAGTTTATTATCACAATAAGAGAAATGATGCTTTAAATATTAATCTTTGTTTTAATGGCACTCATGCACAAGAAACATAGTGCAGGCTAAAAGAAAATAATGAAAATAACTTCATAATGAATCCTTAAAATGATTTTAAATATAGGGATTGTAAAATGAGTACTTGCATTAGTTAGTAGGCAGGGGCAAAAATTCAGCAGAAATTGCACAGAAAGCTAAATGAGTGAATTCTCTCGCAGTTCTTTAATACATAAAGCATTTTGAAGTTAATATTTCTTATGCTTCCTCCTAAGTCTCATAAGGCCTAGATTATGGCTAATATCTCATGACACCAAAAGTAATACTGCAGCAGATATTAAAGCATTTTTTTCAGCTACTTATTCTATAAAATATTAATTGCAAGCCTGTGCATGTGCTGTATATAGAGGGTGTTAGGTAACTGAGTTCCTGCTCAGTTCTAAATCAATAAAAGATAACATGTACAGCATCAATCATTTCTTACTCTTCCTTTACTACCTAATACAAAGAGTGTTGAGACTTATTTTTTTCTTAGGTAAACAGTCACTGAAATCTTTGAAGTTAAGGATTTGCTGGCTAGCCCCTACTACAAATTCTTACCTATGAAAGAGAGATTTTTTTCCAAAAGCATTTCTCGCAGCAAGACTTCATGCTCATGCCCGATAGCGCTGATAGCTTTAGATTAAGGAATGGAAGAACCAACTTCAGAAAAACATCACAGGTAAAATAACTAATGATAAAATACATTTGCCTTCATCTGCATTTCTGAAGTGAACAATGATTTGAACTCTAAGTTTTTAAATACCTTACAGGGAGTTTCAGAGGCATTTAGCACTTTGTGAAAATTAGACTACTGTATCATCAGCATACATTTTACAAAAATAAGACCAGTTAAATCACATTTATTCAGCATAAATAAGGCTAATATTTAAATTTTTGCTTTATTTCCCTCCCAAAATTAAACAAAAGTGAGCTTAAAACATGTAAAGAAATACCTTTTAATTTGCTCTTTACTGGCAAGTGTATCAATTCTCTAATTCAGCAAAGAATGAAATAAACTGCTTTTTTCCTTATATTCAGAAATTGATAGGCATCACAGCCATTTGAAACATCTTACTGTAACAAAACATCCTTTTAATTCATTTTTCAGAAGCATGAACTTAGGGAAGGATGAAATATTTTCTAGTGAAGTCCTTTTCACTTCACTGACAGCCTGTTGATCCAATGTGCTATTCTTAGCAACATGTAGAAAAGTCACCACATTAAGTATTTTTAATGTATCTTCCTGGAGGTCAAAGTTCTGTTCTGGAAGCTTTTAAGAAGAATCTTATGGAACATCATGATAAAGGACCTTACATTAAAAACAGTTAAGTTCCTAACTCTGTTTAGAATAACTTTTGAAAATTTAAACTACATTACAATGAGAGTTAATTACTTAATTTATATCAGCACTTTATGCTAACCAGCAAAAATACCAATTGTATGGAATCACTGCATTTACACATATAGTTTTTATTAATAAAACTGTATATTATGTTAAACTCTATGAGCATTTACAGAACAAAAGGGGTAAATGAAAAACAGCAGAAATGTAAGAAAAATACTGCAAATGGAATTTATAATGCATAGTAAGCAGAAACACTTAGACTTAGTCCATAATAATACCTGTTATTGATGTATGGCAATAACCATGGGGCAAAACTTGTAAATAACCTCACAAGCCATTTTCTACTCATGCAATCTAGCAGCCTAGTTTCCCGTAAGCATCTGAACTATTACTGAAAAATAGCCTCTTGGCATTTACAAAGAGGTTGACTTCATACTTTAGTCCATGCATATACAATTAGATAGTTATATTTAAAATCAATATGCAATCCTTCAGAAGACATTATGCTTTTAAAACCTTAACTTTAAATTGATTTTAAACTATTTTATGCACCTCAAAATTAACATCTAATTCAGCAACATACTTGCAGATAATGCACTTGCACAGTTTAGTATTAAACTTTTCTGTACCAAAAACGGAATTAAAAAAAATCCTCATTATGCTTACTGATGTCACTGCAGAGTCAATAACTTCACTTGAACCAGAATCTGAAGAGGATAGAAAAGACTTATAGACTGCAGGCAAGTTATTCTTAAAAACTGGTCATAATTCTACATATTCTGTTATTATTACTTTAAAAAATGACACTTTCAGAAGACTATAGCCAGACTGTTTGTCATAAAAATATTAATCTTACATTACTAGATGTGAAAATTAATGATCAACAATCTTTTAAAAACTGTGATTTATTAGATTAATCCACTGTCATAGAGCTGTATTTAATGTTGAAGATATGAAGATATGTTGAATGAATACATAAAATTATGATTAAAACCAGAAAATACAAGTATAATTAGAACTTCATCCTGCACCTGTTAAAGTTAATGGGAGCAGGGCTGAGTCTGTAGTAGACACCAGGCAAGTATTTCTAATGGAAAGAACATATTTTTAACGGGTGACTACCACATGTATCACGCCTAAAAAAAGTGCTTTTCATGCATAACTAAACATCACTGTAGCTGTTCTATCCTGCAACTGTACAGTGAAATCAGGATCTTCCCCCAGACTTCATGCAGAGATTTATGCAAGGAATCCCCAGGACCTGGGAGCCAATTGCCTTGCTAGCTGGCTCAGTGATAGGAGGTCATGATTTTGAAACTCTTCCTTTCACAGCAGACTGAAACAGAAGAGCTACTCATTCAGGACTTCACTGAAGTCTGGTCTTGTTAAAACCCGGTCTAGTGGAAGGTGTCCCTGCCCATGGCAGAGGAGCTGGAACTAGATGACTTTAAGGTCCCTTCCAACCCAAAGCATTCTATGATTCTATGAAAACAGAGTTAGGGTTGCAGTGATCTTTCCTAACAAATTATACTCTTAGTCTGGAATACCCAGCACTGAGAGGTTTCCCCAGGATTCTCACTGGATATTGAGGATCTCTAATTAACTATTTCAACACTAACCCCACACCCTCCCCCCCCCCCAACCAAACCCAACACCCTTAAAATTCAAGCTACATAGGGTTTTTTCCTACAGCTAGACCCATTTCCTTTACGAAGAAGAGAAAGTAAAAGAACTGCATGGAATGTCAGAGTTTCAAAATACTAACTGGTCAATCATACCTGAATTGCACTTGAAAACCTTACAATTAAAACTCAACAGAAGAGTTGAGATTGGAAGATATCTCCAGAGATATCTAGCCCAACTCCACCACTCCAAGCACTGTTGTCCAGTCTTAATAGAAAACCAGACATGAATTTCAACTAATCAAAACCAAAGAGGTTCAATCAGGCATATGAACGTGTAGCCAGCAAACTGACAACTTCCCGTGCCCCATCTGATTCTTGTTAAACAGTATAAGAGAAAGCTTTGCAGTGACCCTCTAGTTGATTGAATGCAAAACAGAGGAGTATGAAACGTGTTTTGTGAAGCAGAACTTTATGTCAGGTTAAAGCTAGACACATCTCTTCCACACAGCCTAAACTCGTCAATTGTGCACCTAAAATTTTATGGGAAAGGATACTGTTTGATGCAGTCCACCAGTGGTCCATAACAACAGTCATTCACAGTACACTGCCGACAAATAAGAGAAGTAGTATAGTGATGGGCAATGCGAAACCATTATAGTTAAAAAGAACCTTAAAAACAGTAATTACTTTTCTTCAAAAAGGCTATCAGATGCTGTTCAGATTTAATCACAGAAAACAAAACCTGCATGCTTTTATTCACTATAAAAGCAAGCTATTAAAAACTGAAATGCTCCCCTCACAAATACTGCATTGCCATTTATGGTGCACCCTGACCTCACTGATAGTTTATGATGACAGTAATTAAATGAGGTTTAAAATCTTTTACTCTGCTAGACAGATAACAGCACCGCCACAGGAAAAAAAAAAAAAAGAAAGAAAAAAACAACTGTGATTAATACCTGATAGACTTGATTTGCCAGAACTCCATCTGGAATCTGAGAAGGGTCCCGTAGCATACTATTAATAAGAGTTTTGGAGGCTAAAGAAATAAGGAACAAAAACATACAAAACCCCTGTTAGCACAGTTATCCACTTGGCAGGAAGAGAGACACACTTTTATAAAAAGAAAACATTTATGATGCAGATTATTTTGAAAAATATCAAACCAGCAACTACAAACTTTGTAGCTACTTAAACCCATTCTGATACAATTAAAAGGCTTGAAACACCAAAGGACTGTATTAGCACAGGGTGAAAGCAGGCCCTTGTCTACTTAACCAGTTTTACAGGACAATTTGTGCTTCAAAAGCATCTTGCAGCTCCTAAGGAAAGTGCTTAGTATAAAGAAAATGTAACTCAAAATAACAACCACAGCCTATGAGAATTTAAGGACGAAGGTATGTAAAAATTCAAAACAGCCTCTAAAAACAGTGTTTGGTCTGAACAATCTTAAGCACTTTATGATTTGATGATTCTAGTTTAGCAGTTTTCAAATTTATTTATTTACTTATTCAGTGTTGACACGTTTATCTCACTGTACTTAAAAGCTGGTAAAAGGCTTTCTGTGCTATGTTCAAATGTATGAGACACAAAAGAAATCAGAAGTGAATTTAGGAGTATTTACCAGTCTTTCATTCACTGAGATTGATACAACAACAAAAAAAAAACCCAACCATAAATCAGGAGATGCCTTTAGTTTATTTTCAAATAGGTCTTGCAAGCACAGGCATTATCTCTCCAGACGTTTAATCTGGGTAGCTGCATACACTATTTAATTACTAATAAAGGTGGAAAAACTAGTCTAGAAAAATGCTCTCTAAAAAAATTCACACACTTCATTTTATGATTTCTTAGAGAAAAACAACACTGCTGCACAAGCATAATCTGCCTCCTTCCTGGGAACAACTGCTGACAGAGTTCAGCTGGTGGGTATATTTGTACCACTGAATCCATAAACGTAGACTAGACTTGAGACTAGCAAGGTTCCTGCTTTGCCAAAGATTTCCTGTGTTACTTCAGGCAAATTCCTTTAACCTGGGTGTGCTTGGCTTGTGTAAACAAAGTGAAAAACTGCTCTCTTCCTGTTCTTAATTTTTCTTTTGTCCCAAAGTGGGGCCAAAGCTTTGTCACTCTCTTCAATGACTGAACTGAAAGTCTCAGATATCACTGTGAAAAGGGGTCCTGGAACCTGTGACATGAAGGGATCTGCCATATAAGCCACGATTTTGCCATATAAGCAACAATGAATGTGTGTAAACACTCTGCTGAAAGCAAAGGAGACTCTCATTTTAATATTCTCCCTGAATGTTGTCTCCTAAAAGCATGACAGTCAATTGAAAGTAGTATTCTCAAGAAAATATTTGTTTTAGAAAACTATACTGTAATGCAAACGAATATACAAACCAAAATTAGTTTAAAGGCTATGCAAGAGCTACAAAGATTGGCATCATCACAAGCAGAAGCAAAAGTTCCTGCAAATGTTTTAAAAAGAATGATATACTAAACCA
>NW_026640709.1:4652500-4662500 GCF_028554395.1 Pezoporus wallicus
AGTAAGGTGTAATGATTTTCCATTAATAGGAAAATAAGCTCCTTTAGGTAAGGATTTTTCATTATGCTCTCCACCTACTTTGAGAAGTTAAACACTAGCAAATAGTGTAAAAAACTTGGAAGGGGGTAAATATTAGTGCCAATTATATGCTTAGATAAGTAAGAAGTGATTAGGGAATTATACAGTAAAGTCTATATCCAGTAAATTATCTTTTTAATGATCACTCTAACAAGTACTTAAGTGACTGTGATACACTAAGGAATGACCCATACCACTGCATAAGGGAAAGTTGAACATCCCTAATTTCGCAAATTTTGGACATGCCATAAGAAATAAAATTGAAGAAAAAATATTCTTTTAAAAAATCTTCATTAAAGTTCATTAGTAGCAGCTAAGGAAACACACTAGTCACACACAAAGAAAGAAAAATCCCAAAGCCCTGCCAGTGATCATTCTGAGAACAAGCAGAAATACACGTCCATTTCTTCACAGCAAAAGTTAACAGTGGCATGACATAAGATGAAACATAATAAATCAGGTTGTTTAAAATGTTTTGTAAGGACCTAACAAAAGTAAGTGATGAGGTTATAGAGCGTTCAAATGTCAAACCCAGGTTATGATCCTGCAAATGCATCTTTGTAAACTAGCACCTATTGAAAAGCTGTAGCTCCACATAGCTGCAAGTTTCAGATGAAGGACATGGCGGTCTTGCATAAGTCTTTACAGAGCTTGGCCCTCATTTGATTTAATGAAAGAAATTTCAGAGCATAAGATTAAGGCTAAATGAATACAAGCTTCAATAGTAGAGTGAGAAAAAGAATTTTGTAAGTGAAACATGTGCCTCTTCATTCTGTCTACTGAATCGTTTACCAATTTGAAAAAAACCTAACTGTAAAGTGTACAATTCTCGATACTGACCGTAAGCAAACAGTTCTGTAATGTGGGAGCAGCTAGGGAAAGCACTGAGAGAAAAAAGAATCAGTCCTGAAGCAGGGAGAAAGAAGAAAGTTCTTCAGAAATGTAGATGAAATTATGGTTTGAGAACAAACAAGAAGGACTGGAGACTTGAAGATAAGCTTGGAAGTAATTGTATTACTAAAGATTCAAAATATTAATTAAAAATTATTTTTAAAATGTGTTTCTATTACTTGAATTTTCAGTTCTTAGCCTTCCTAAAGAAAACAATAGGGAACAGACACAGTTGCAACTCCTAAACAAAAAAGGGTACTTTACATTGCAATTCCCAGTCTAAAATTAAATCTGAATTATGCAATTCCACTGCTGAAAAAGTGAAGATTTTGGGGGTTAGCATTTAGAAATTATACTTTCAGAGACACTAGAGTCAAGTCCAAGTTAGAAAATATTCCCAAATCACAGCATCCAGTAATATACAGTGGAAGAAACAGGTCAGGTATTTATACATTTTACGAGTCTCTAAATAGGCTGAAACAAGGTTTTTAATTCCCTAATGACTGACTCTAATTAGGATGAAGAAGAAACGACTTGGAAATACCACAAAACTCCTTATAACTGGTACCTCCTGCCTAGACTCCCCTAAAACCATTACATTCATTTCTGTGATCCTATTTCAAAACCGTCTATTGAAAGTATGAGGAATTCAAAGACAGAAAAAAATCGGTGGTGGCCTGAAAAAAAAACTTATGAAGCTTGGGCAAATTAAATATTTATTTTAGAAGGCACAACAAAAAGGGGGGACAGTATATCATTAAGTGCGTACTGCAGAGAATTGCTGTCCCCTCACCTGCCACCCCATAAAAATATTGCTTGCCAAAATGCCCTGTCCTATCTACTGTCAAGAACAGGATCCTAGCCTAAGCAACAATACCTAGCTGGTTTTGTCACTTTCTGAAGGACAACATGTATTACAACACCTTCACTGTTTTCCTATCTTGCTGTAGGATGGACAGAAGCAACATTTTGTCTAGTAATTTTGGGGGACAGAATTGGGAGAAACGTATTCTTAGTGATTTTTTTTAACCTATCACGACTAGGGCTGCATTCATAGCTCCAGCAACTGTTATCTGAATTAAACAATTTAATGATTGAGATCACTAATTGAGACCGGTATGACAATTATCACAGTAATACATAGCATGATTCAGCCAAAAAAAAAAAAAAAAAAGTAATTAGACAAGTAATGCTGTAACTGCGTGATGGTAAAAACTACCATTTTACCAAAGATCTATTCTGGCACATACTTCAGCACCAGATGATAAACTGGTGATAAAAATCATCTGATTTTTAAAACAGTTTGAAGGAATCTTGAGCTACAACAGCTAGACACATGCATTGCACAGGGAACAGTGATTTGAAAAGAAATTAATCTACATTCCTCAATACTCTCTTGACCCATCTTCACGCGAATACTGCAGAAAAAAGGCCTTTTAGGCAAGCAGTGTAAGACTGTCCCTGTCTACCCCAACAGGATTCATGCTTTAAGAAGTTATATGTACTGGAAAGTGTAGAACTAGAAGGAAGGACTAGAGATTCTTCTCAACAGCCTATTTGAGACTATGCAGTGAACACAGAGCCCCCACTCCCACCTGCTCCCCATGAAAGGCACATTTCTTTCACTTTGTCCTCTCTAACAAATACGGAACATTTATATATGTATACCGAAACAAAACAAAGCAAAACCCACTAAACCACACTTCACTGCACATGGCTCTCCACCTTGGGAAAAAAAAACAACCAACATATAACAGATATGCAGTCATATAGCTTTACACGCTACAGGAAAGCATTCAGATTAGTAGGACAAATGAAGGATAAGCTCCTATACAGAATAAAGTAAATTGCAGGTAGAAAAGGGCTAGATTTTAGTATTTTTTTTTAACCACTACAAACAGGGTTGTGGAGCCACAAAGAATTTTTTGGGAGAGGCATCACTGCAAATTTTATGTACACAAATAATAGATCAAAGTCAACTAATAAGTCCTTAGAAAGAGTAAGCAATCAGTAAAATAACATGCACATCATGTGGACTGGAAATATATTCCCTATTTCACTGGGGAAAACTATTGGGAATAGTTTTAATTTTTAATTAAGAAGAAGTACTATAACCCATTTATTAAATATGTTTTGAATGGCTCCATCGTGAATTAAGGTCAAAATACAATTTCTAAATTCTCACGCTGTGATGTAAGGTTGGCTTTATTGATCTTCAGCATGATTTGTAGGAGCCCCCAGTCATTATTTTGACAGTTTTATCATACAGTAATAGACTTCCTTTTAGATAATTACAGTTACCGCCTTCAATTTCAGTCTTTTGTAAGATTTTTCCTTACATAATCACACTTAGATCATGTTTCTTTCTTTAGTCAAACATATACAGTAAGCTTTGGATAACAGCCCTGATCATTTTAACACAATAATTTTAAGGCTTACCAAATAAGTTCAAGGGTTAATTATACAAGACAACTTTCATCTTTAAAATCTGTCACAAAATTTGTTTTATAGATAATGAGCATCTACTTCAGGGAAACAAAAAGAAGAATACACAGTGTTAACAGACCACAAAAGTTACCTAAGGTTGTTAAGTTGTACACGTCTTGTGTTTCAATTTACACCTTTTTCGCATCCTACCACCATGTCACTGCTGTCAACAGCCTTAATGTGTCTTCCTAATAACCTCCCCATAGGTTATAGGAGAATGCTCTTCAGCCCCCCATGAAATCATCTCTTCTCCCAGCTGGACAAGCACCAGTTCCTTCAGCCTCTTCTTGGAGGGCAAGTGCTCCAGCCCATTCACCATCCTGGTGACCCCTCAGTGAACTCTCCTCAGTCGATCAGCATCTCCCTTGCACACCTGTGGTTTAATACAGAAGCCCAGAGTTGTGTTGTTGACCTGCAACCATGAAGCAGCGTGACTGAGTAGGGCAGGGATGATATGTCTTCCCCTCCTGCCTGTGGATTCTACATACATTTTTTGCATGTTCTGGCCTACCTAATGTTTAACTATTCATTTAAAAATCAGAAGAGATCTCAGCTGGCAACATTATGCTTTGTTGACGTGCTTATTTTCTTGTGATTTTCAAATAGTGGGGTCCAATCTCCTTAGTCAAAGAAGTGATTAAACTCAAGTATTCCTTGCAGGCTTTATCATCTTTTGGAGAAAGGGACCCCAAAAAGAAAGAAAGAAAAAAGGAGCTTTACTTTAGCTAAAAGGTTGGAACACCTAACCTAAGGAGAGATTTCAGGGTCATGGATCCTACATGTAAAAAAAATAAAATTCCAAAAGTAGCCCTTACTAAATTGTTTTTCATTGGGTTTTAAATGCTATTTCAACTGCTTTTCAGTGTTTTCTTTGATGTTTTTCATTAGCTGCTTAAGACAATTCTGAGGGTGTCAAACATTTGGATCTTCCTTTCAGATGACTCTGCATTTTGTTGTATAGCCAGCTTTTCGACTGAGATGTCTCAGTAACAACCTTCAGGTACTGCATTCAGCACGCTTTTTAGCTTTTATATTTTTTGCCCAAGCAGAGACATTCGTAAGTAGAGCAAAGTTTAGTCATGCAATGCTTTTTTAGGTCCTTCAATGCAAAGGACATGCATGGATGGTGTAGTTGCAGGACAAAGTTGGTGTCAAGATGTTCCAGGGATTCAATGCTTGTGTGTTAGCAGAGTGCTGCATATATGCTAGGGGAATGTTTGAAGAGAAGTTTAAATTGGTTTGGTTTGCTTTTTTTTTAATAGGCTTATCTGCAGTGAGGGGAATTTTCAGAGAAGAAAGGAAGGCTCATTCCCACTGCTATTTGTAAGTTACACTGAAGTAGCAATATTTACATAGATGCTGGTGACCCTGCTATAGAAAGAATGCATCTCACACTAAAAGATGTTTACCTCCTCTAAGTTTGAAGACATCCACTTCTATAAATAGAAACAACTTACTGTAGCTGAGGGCCATGATCTAAAATCTGAGATGACACTGGTCAAGTAGCTCACTGATGTGCCATGCCCAACACCAAGCACGCTCCTTGTCTACCTAGGACACAGGCTTTCTCTAATATATTCTACAAAGAGAAGCTGGAATAGTCCAAAGAAAAGTAACTTTTAGGATCTGAAACCAAACAGCTTTTCTCAGCAATACTGGCTCAAGAAAAATTCCCTCCACCATCAATTTATCAGTGTAGTACTGTGGTTGCATTCATACAGAAATGGGAAAACTGAGCCTTGCTCTGTGTTACAGAAAAGCTACTGAATTTCCTCTGAAAAAGTGGACAACAGATTTACAAAGGTTAAAAAGAAAAATTGCCCTTCATTTTGTGTTCATCCATTTTTGCCCTTCTAGCTTAAAGAGGAAGCAGGGAATAAGTACATGTGGATTCAGAGGTGTCTAGCACTCATAAATCCATGTCTGTCAAGTGTAAGATGGAATCTCTCTGTCTTTGCTTTGACATGAGCTCTTCTATAGGACTGGGGCCAAGTTAATTAACCTGTTCATGGTTCAACTGTTTCATTTGTAAACTGGAAGTAGCATCTGGACCAAAACTGAAGCATGGCTAGTGAACAAGCTAGTATTTCAAGATCAAGAAGGTGGTGTGTAGTGATTAGAAACCTGGTCATGTCCGCATCATTCACTTCAGTTGTGCATGCTGATCAGAGTAAGTGGAAATTAAAACAAATATTTTCCCCACATACTAAAGAAAGACCAAGGATGCCGACTTCACTAAATTAACATCAGTATTCATGTTGAAAGTATACAGTAAAAGTGGTCACATGAAAACCATTCATTTGCACTGTAGCCTCAGCCTCTTGCTTCTGTAGCACTGTGCTTTTCTCATCCAAGAGTTAACTGGATGGTAAGAAGCTGCTCAAATATATCCAACACTGGAACTCTAGAATGAATTCGCGGTTTCTTCAGCAATTTTCACCTGTAAGAGAAGTTTGCGTTGAATACCAAGGTAAGAGACCTATTCTGTAACAGCATTCCTACATGACAAGACTATTAATACAACAGATTAAAAAAGCAGCTTGTTAACAGTCAATCTAATGGTGAATTAAAAATAGTTCTCCATTCCCAAAATGAGAACAAGTGAAATACTGACCAGCCGATCAAAAAACCTGGAGTGTACTCTAATTTCAGGGGCAGAATCCATTCTGGACACACAGAGGAATCTTTTGCTTCTGTTTTGAGAATTTGTTTACATTAATACAATAAATCTGCTTTGAAAGCTGTCCCTATACTACTGGCTTTCCATTCTCACCAAGCCAACTAAAGGAGCATAGATGTTTCCCAGTCAAGAAGAAGATACACAGTAATGAGGTATATATATATATATATATATATATATATATAAAAAAAAAATAAATATTTTTTTTATTACAGACAGGGAACCTCTACTTCTGGGAGCACAGCTGAAACATCTGGTATACTTCCTGTTCCTGCCTTTGTAAAAATATGCTGAATTATCAGTATGAATTCAAAGAAGGGAAGATGGAGAAATGGAAAAATTCAGAGTAACTTCAAATGTTTGCTTAGAAATACTATCATTGGTCAGTATTAATGTTAACACTTCCTAAGGACTCTGTGTTTAATATGTGTGCCAATATAAAGAAACTGTAATTTATGCAATTTAATGTTTTTGAGCAGTGAAATCAACTGTCAGTCATTAGAAAGCAAACTTAATGGACCACAGTCAGAAGTCACCCAACAAAATACTAATTGGCTTGAAGGAAAATCTCATCCATGTGGAAAAGCACTCTCAAAAAAGTATAACAGAACACTGCCAAGACCTACTGTGCACCTGTAATTTTTACTAGAAGGCATCCTACTGCTATTTAAGTTTTTGTGTATTCAGTAGACATGAAGTGAAGACTGTGTTCTATTCAAGTCTGTTTTTACAATTGGCAATATGTTGCATTTAGCATTTTCACAGCATGAAAGGCTAGTGATTGGCTCTGTTATATGTCTAGATTTCTTAGGCACACAGCAAATCCTCTTAAATGTGCTGCATTTTTACATAAATCCAGGCTACCAGCCTGAAACCAAAACCTTTCTTTCATGAATTCTGCATTAGAATACTCTGATAATTAGTCAACAGTAATACACTTCTGAAAAATGAAGCTTTTTCCTTCGGTATATAAATCAGGTAGCAAACACATTGTAATAGGGAAAAATGTGAAATAAGACTGTTTCAAATATGTATTTTACTTCTTGGAGATTGAAGCAATTTGAGATTCTTGTGTAAGGAGCTTCTTCAAGTTGAAAAGAACTTCTAAAAGCTAAGAATGAAAATTTTCTAGCATAGGTGATATGACTTCAATTTTATTTATGCTAAGGATTGTTGACACACAAGGAACTCACATTTAGGTAGTGTTCTCAGAGCAAATAGATTATTTATGTATGCTGTGTAAACACGCTAGACAATTTTTAAGTCAGACTTTTAAATAAGCATCTATTATGCATAGTTTCTAAAATTTAATTATTATAGTTACATAGTGCAATTTGTAATGCCACAGAATGCTGGTTTTAGAACCGTGTTCTAATTCTTGATTTCCATCTCTGCCTTTACTTGGCAAGTGGACTGCAGATGCGTTTTAGAAATGAAGAAGTGATGGATACTAGCACTGCTCTGCTCAACTTGATCACATAAACTGTACCTCATTGCTTTTTTTAAAAAAAAACAACATTCTGTAGAAAGTTGCTGATTCAATACTTAAGAGAAAGTAGAGGAAGGTGGGAGGATATTCTGACCTTATGTACATGTTGCCACTATGTTAACAATCAATAGCAGGCAGTCATACAGAAGAAGCTTGAGATTGTATTTTACATTATTTTCTAAGTGTAAATAAAAAGAGGGCAGAAAAGGTAAGATTAAAAAAATGTGTAAGTTTTTGCACTTTCTTCCTCTTTACAGAGTTGCAATTAAGAATTTCTATTCCTGTTAAACTCTTTTGCATTCTCCAGATCATTGGTAAAGATGTTAATTTTCCTCCAGTTCACAGATGACACCAAACGGGTGGCAGAGAAAGCAGACAACAGCAACCTGAGCTTTACTGAAGGGAGCAGAGCCAGTAGATTGAAGGAAGTGATTATCCCCTTTACTTAATGTTTATTAGACCGTACCTAGGATGCTGTTTTGCACCCTGGAATTCAACACTTGGAATTCAATGTCTTAAAATGCATTCTAAGTATCCAAGTACAGAATTTATTTATTTTAATGACAACATCTATTTTATTTTTCTTTTTAGGATACAGAAAAAACTGTAATATATGATGTTATGTCTATAGGGTTTCATTATGCTTGTATAAGGCACACTCACCACTTGGCCCCACAGTTTTGTTTGGAGTTAATCTTCCATACATTGATAGAATTATCTGAGAGATTTAATAAGGCAATAGGCAGATGAATTATTACAGTGCTCAGTTGAATAATAAGTTTTGAACTTGGTTGAGTCAAAGGATACACAGGGAGAGCACATTTTTCAAATTGCTCAGCATCCCAATAGAACCTGAAGCTTGTCACAGTCTAAAAACTGGTACACAAGGCTCTCCTGCTCAAACCCAAGTAGTAAAACCACTAAAAGGGTATATTTTTTTTGTATCTAGAAACTGTATACTTTTCATTGGCAACATATGCAATGGTGATTACTCCAGCATAAATTGTCTTTGATGTACTTAAAAAAACAGTAAGTGGTATATAAGTCAATTCTAAGCACTATTACTTCATGTAAGAAAAATGCAGGTAACAGTATTTTTGACTGCAACAGCATTATACCGAATAAATAGTAAATTCAGTGTGATAGTACAGTAATCTCTACCCTAAGACCAAAGTTAATGGAAAATTAAACAAAAAGGCTATCAAATCAAGAATTTTGTTTCCTGGAATGGACGAAGACGAAGGCATATAGTGTACAATTTCCCACTATACTTAAAACTATTTGGGCAGAATTTAAGTCCACATTCCATATTTATTTTAAAAGGAGTACTAAAGGTATTATATTGTTAGTTACTCTGACTTTTGTAATGGCAAGCTCCCTTCCTAGCAGTATAGGCCAGTGGTGGAAAAATTCCTTCATTAGTATTGGTATCTTTATATAAAAACATTTTTTTTTTCTTTTAACAGATTTTGTTGCCAGTCTTGCAAAGTGAAATGGTAACTATCCCTGGTCAGTGATAATTCTGCTCCCATATTCCTTAGCCCACAGATTTACTTCTCTAGTTTCTGATTCTTCAGAAACAATCAAATACTCCTTTCTAAAACCTTTCGCTTATGAAGATACACACACTGTAAACAGCTTTTGCCTGATACAGTAGGCTGTGTTTAAAAGCACAGCCAAAACATACTTTCTTTATATACCAAATTGACTACTGTAAAGTAGTTGTGTGTCTTTTTTAAATACAATTTGTATTACATGAGATCTTTTAACTTTTTGCATTGTGTAATTCTATGGTTTAAAGTCTATACACATGAGAGTCAAAGATAATACCAAAAAAGTAATCTGTATAATACAGCAGTATTCTGTATTTTAGTAAAGGTATGTTTTAGTAGAATGGAGTATTACTGGAGCAATAAGCTGTGTGTTTCTCCTTATCTCTCTCACCTATACATTTTTGTAGAAGCAAAACAATTTAGAACCATGAATTGATTAGTGAAAGTAATAGTACAGCTACAGTACTCTCCTCTCCCAGAGGGAAAGCTTTTTTTCCATTTTAAAGGGGAAAAATTAAAAATACAAAACCAAGACTGACTGAGACTTGCAGCTCATTAAAGCTGGGGTGATTTCCACTATACAGAATTCTATTGATCTCCATAGTCCACAGTAGACAAAAAAGTGTGGTCAGGGAGGGGATGATGGATGCCTCTGCCAATAGCACTGAACAAACCTGTTAGCTAATTGCTACCAAAGACAATTACCCCTGCATTGTTTCATAATGGAAACACATTACAAAACTCTAATATACACACAGGGAAATTTGATGATTTGACTGCGGAGCCATGTGCATTGAATCTCATTGCCAAAGGCCAGGCAGG